>NC_134837.1:36326655-36584184 GCF_004210375.1 Tachypleus tridentatus | reverse complement strand
ACTCTTTCACCTGTATCTAGTGTTAAAATTTGTATAATGAGTCCAAAACTACGTTTGGAAGAATTCGTTTCTGAAGACTTCAGGAATTGAGCGATTCACTCGCAAGAGTGCTATCATGTCATATGTAATGTAATACAGCTATTCCAAATAGACGTTCTATATTTTCATCGTATAGCAGAGACTGAATATTAAGTTAGAATGAAAGACAAACTAACTAAAAAATATCAGAAACAATATAAGACACACACAAAATATATTAAAGTTAACTGTTCATGAGTAAATATTGTACATTGGTTCTGTTTAATATTCGCTTTAATGAAACAAGTTTAAAAGTAAGCTTTAATGAAAGTATCTAAATATGTTATTTGGAGATCATTCAATTAAAAAAACGTGATTATAGATTTGTGAAGTATATCCATTTAAGAGATTAAAAGCTTACCAGCTAGACAGAAGTAAAATGAATTTTCACATCTAAAAATAATCTTTGATACCTTATGATCTGTACAGGTACAAGTTGTGGAGAAATATATGTATTCGTATGACAATATACCTATGTTAATAAACATATATGCAACGTCAGACACATTTACAGGACATTGTCCTGCAGTCGCAAACTCAGATTTATATATATATATTCACACACACATAAGGAATATATCTATATTCATGAATATATGCGCAATCCCACCACATTTATGAAGCATTGACCTACAGTCACGATACTGGAAAAGGAATGGATATTGACTGAAAATATTTTGCATAAAAGGGAGTTTGGGGCATCTAAGCCCAAGTGGAGTGGTCTCTATAGGTTTACTAGGGTTTTACCAAACAGATAGATAAATAGAAGCCAACCTCAGAAATACGTGAGAGTGCTATTGATGGAAAAGCTTTATTACATTGCTGACTATTTCCTTAGAAGATAAGATAACATATATTTACCAAGATGACAAGAGACACCATGTTGACTTGAGACCCAGAAACAAGGTGTATCTGATGGACACTATTCTTCAACAAGAACTTTTCTGTCAGCAAATGAAAAGGTGGATCATTGTACATGAAGTAGATGACTAGTAAGATAGCAGAGAACTTCTCTGTGAAGATAATTCTGACAGGAGACAGAAGCAAATTGCTGTTGATAGGCTGACTTCAGTAACAGGAACCATTTTGCCAACGGTTGAAATAGTGCTGAAAAGAAGGATGATAAGATATTGCACGTTGAATTTCTCCATTAAGAGATGTTATAACTACTAAACAAAAAAGCAATTTATTCATAGCATAAAAAAAATAAAGTTGCTTTCTCGCAAAAGTGAGAGTCAAGACTGGGAAGCTGTTGATGGATGATAGCTGCTATGAGCTATATCAATGGTAGTTAATGAAATAGGAGGAAACCATTCTATGAAGAGAGTCACCTAGTATCCCAAGATTCAAGAGGAAAGTACCATTGCTGCTGACCTCCACCAATGTTTGTTGTATCATTAGTCATGCTGCTAATGATCACGTAATAGATGGATTAAATAAGAGCAGCAGAGACACCCACTTTATCTGAGAAAGAAGGCTAGTGTTCAACGCAACCATGATCTGTAGGAGTTTGATGATTTAGCGACCCCAGTGTGAGGAACTGTCGGTTTCTATATCCTGTTTACTTAAATGCACCCTCATTATACCACCAAGTAAAGATCTGCACCGAGATTACATTATATGTGTTGGGGATAAAGAAGATCATTATTTCAATGTTTAAAAAGGCAGCCGAAGAGGATATGAATAATTTATTGCACACACTCATTCTGCAGAATTAAAAGAAAAGTGTATGTAGTTATAGTCAGGAAAGAATACATACGTGCTACACACTCAGAGGAAAGTGTGTATAGTTATGGTATTCATCAAGCTATATGAAGTCTGCTTGCATGGTTGAAATCTCACATTCAAGATCGAGCATGCATCGCTGAAGAGGATTATGAACTTTAAAAAACTGGAAGGATATTTGGATGTTGGACTACAGTGTTACACATGTACAACATGGGAATAGCACGTTATTCGTAAGTGCAACACTGACTGTTTAACTCACCACATAGTAAGACCATGTTTGTTTATTGAATGTCCCGTTACAGGACACCAAGCTGAGATAAAAACCATTTTTGCTGCCATAATACAGAGCCATATATTAACAGTTTTACTGGACATTCGATGTCAAATTTCACTTACCCACCTTCCCTTAAGAACTCTCTGAGAAGAGGAACTAATAGATCCATAACTAACATGGACGTTCTTTGCTATAAAACAAGAGAACGTGAAGACAGCTGACATTGGAGAGTAGAGTGTTGAATCAGGTAGTATAAGACACTTATACAAACAAGTATAGGTGCACAATAGCGCATTATACCAATATTATTGACCACAGAGATATGGGAAGCAACTTCAAACTGAAATAAACTGGCAACACGTACTTTCCCAGCTACTGAGTGAAGTTTACTTTATGCACATTTTCATCAATTATCAGAGCGAGGAAATTTGTTTGGCTGTTGTTGTCGTTTCTGCATAGCTACGCAATAAGCTATCTGTGCTCTGCCCACCACGAGTATCAAACCCCGGATTCTAGCGTTGTAAGTACGCAGAGGTACCGCTGTGCCACTGTGGGGCGAGTTGTTTGGATTAGAATCCAATAGCTGAAAGGACTTTCGGCCTCCAATCTGTGAAATTGAACTGTCTATATAAACAATTTCATTTTCATGGTTAGGCCAGCCATATGTTTGAAATGTCAATTATGGAAAAGAGGTAGCATTTGTTGCTTTATTAGCTACTGGGTAATATTTCACAATGCAATGTATTCACTTCATTCTGTGAGGTTCCTCTCTATTATTACGTCGATATATTCTATTAAGTTGAAAAACCAGCAAATGAAGATTCTTTTGTGACCATTGATTGCACATTGCTAAAACAAAAGTAAACCATTGGATTGTCCCAAACTAGAATAGTTGTAGATTGAAAAACGAACGACAAAAAAGCCAGAAATGTTTGTTTGTGTGTGTGTGTGACAAAGCAATATTCTTCTGTAAAAGAATAGTGTAGTTTCGTAAAAGTCACATTCCCTTGGAGTAGTGGCAGCTATTATGATGAAGAAGCGCAAATGTTATGAGGAAATATTACTGTGCACTTAATAACGTATGACTGATATGTGTATTATAGATACTAATTTTGAGGGTCTTGTAATCTTACGGACAAAAAGCTCGTTCTATGACGGATTTCAGTTGAATATAGTTTTTTTATACATTGAGGTTGTTTATATTTCCTTTTCTGTTTGACTAACTCTGTAATGTGATGTAGTATTCCAATGTAAAGGCTATTCTGATACAGTAGATGTTTTATTGTAGACTGTTGTGTTGAGACAAAGTTGAATTCATAGTGGAGTCATGGACATGACAGTGAACATTGTTTTGGCAATGAGAATTGTGGCTGAATAGCCTGGATAGGCAAAGTTCAACAGAAATGATTTATTTTAGAAACTTTGTCATGACTGTTGGTTGGTAATTTACAAAAGTTGCCCATATAGGTTAGTGTAACGGCAAAGAAGTCTGAGGTTATTTATTGAAAACAACTAGTGCACAAAAGTGTGGAGGTTCGAAACATACATACATACGTTAGTATATGTTAATGTGTGTACATTGTAAGAAACTCATGCATATTATACTTTATGTAAATTCATTCATGTGTTGACCAACAGAAAGTGAATAAATTGCTGAGAATAGATTTGGGGCACCTGTTAAATGAGAATATGACGAGGGTATTAATTGAGTTATGAAGTTGGTTGTGGCTACTGGCTTGACAGATATTAATTAAATAAACAACTGAAATGATAGTTTAAGTAATCAGTTTTTATATGAAATGTCCAGCAGCAAATACATTCTTTAACGAGGTGGAATTAACTAGCATTTGTACGTCTCGCTTATAGAAAAGCGCAGTTACTTATGTGCACAAATTTTGACAGTCAAAACTTCATTTAGATTGAACTGAATTGTGAGAAAGCGAGACGCAATTAACTATGGAAGCTGAAATTCATAAACATCATCACAATAGCTTATCTGTGTTCTGTCCACCACGGGTATCGAAACCCCAGTTTATAGCGCCGTGAGATCGCAGACATATCGCTCTGCCACTGGAAGACCTATCATTAATAAAAAATTAGCCATTAACTTGTGTTATGCATTTTTGCTGGAACTTGGGCGAAAAGTTTAATATATAATTTTTTGAGATCATCTCTATTTTTCTTGTCCATCCTACCTGACGAGCTTTGTCATTAAACAAGTTGGTTGTTCAGACAGTGACGTAAGATTTGGAAAACCTTATTGCTAATATAATCACAATCCTTTCGTGCTGAATTTTAAACTTGCAAATCCAGAGAAAAAGTCTATTGTTTTATAGTGTTGGCCGATTTGCTACATTTAAACTACACATTACGGAATAATGTTTCGTCGTTTGAGCATTGGTGAGTGTGTGTTGTAAAAAACCACATCAGGGTATCCGTTGTGTTCACTGTCGGGGATGGAACTGCTAATTTTAGACTTGTGAATCCGTAGATTAGTACTGACTCTCCATTACTTATGAGCAAACTTATGAAATGGTTGTATTTACTTGAAACTTTTGCTCCCTTAATCATTGAAGTCTTACATTTTATATTCCTAGTTATGAAACTGTTATGTGTACTTTTAACAAATACATGAATTTATGTTTTAGAAACTATGAAGTCTATATATGCAAGTATTTAATTGACGTAATTTTGACGTATCTTGTCACTGTTATATGTTTTGTATTTTAAATATATTTAACTGTTCCATTTTCAAAATGCTCTACATTGTGCATGTAATATAAGATTTACATCAAATCTAATCACATAACGAGATATTTATCAAAGAAGCTTAAAAGCTTCCATTCAATAAATATGTTGGCAAGTAATTCCTGAAACTGATCGAATTTTGTATAGTAGTTTTTAATAATCAAACTAAGCACACATGAACCTGTTAAGACAAAAGAAAAGAAGATTATTTGCAGTACTTAGAAAACAAATATATGTGCATATACAATTGGGAAAAAGACATCTCAAAAATATATTTAAAATAAACTTAATTAAGCATTTCTTGGTATGCATTTTAGAGTATGCATATAATTCAGGAACATTTAAAGTTTAATATATAGCAAGAATTATTACAAATTAAAACTTAAGAATTTATATACGAGAAGACCTCTTGAAGTTCTTCAGTCGTTGTCCCTTCTGAATGTTGTTTCAATTCTTTTGATCCAGCTGTTATTCCCCAGTTATCGGGTTTTGAACAAGAAGCAGAAAACGGGCGTCCAGAAGAAGGGTTAATCTTCTCCCAATATGTACGACGAGCTCTGAAAAACAAAATGGGAGAAATAGTAACCACAGTATTATTTCCTAATTAAAGATAAGAAAAACTTCCTTAAAAATTCACAGATGGTTAAATAGAACAAGTTTCTCCTCACATTATCCATCTATACACTAAATCATTACCTTGCTCTAACCCAAGGTTTGGTATGCATCCTCAGCCCTTCACCCCACATGTCATGTTTCTCCGATGCTTTGGGTTTCTTCCCCCTTTCTTCTGCAAGTTCTTCTGAAATAGCACGGATGTGATATGGTTCAAAACCACAACATCCACCAATGTAACGGACTCCAAGATTATAGGCTTCCCTAGCAAAACGATGTATGTCCCACCTTGAACAAATCCTCGGTTCCAATGCTGAATATAAAGCCAACAGTAAATAACGTATTTTTGGAAATTTATCTTCTCTTATCTGAACTATGTAAATTTAATTATGAAACCTTCTCACAGTCTCCATTTTGGATAATAATTTACCATTTTAAAATATATATTTTACGACAATAACTTTAGATACTGCATCACAATACTTTCTTTAAATAAGAGCTTTGATTTGAAAATACGACGTAAAGTTGTAGATCATGAAGCTCCATGTCTTGCAATTAGGAATATCCGAATCATTGTCTATCAATGTGAATTTTTGGCAAAAAAGTCTTAATAACTAAATCAGTGCAGCATTATTTTAGCTAATGATATTACCGCAATCGTCTGCCATGTTACAAAATATCCTATTAGAGTTTGTTTTAATACAATGTATTACATTTGAAGAAGCTACAAATTATTTGTATTGCAGTCATTCTATAAAGAGAAATATAATTTCAAAAGTTCTTCCTATTAGTAAGTACATAATTAAAATTGAACTTTAAAATATACGTTTTGTTGTTATATATTTCGTATTAATATTGCAATTTTCCATACTCAGAACATACTGACTGCAATTTAAGACTTTAGAATTTCTAAAAGTTATGTTTCGAGTTTAGGTACAATCAACTTAACAAATGGAAATTCTGGAAGGTCAATAAAGCCCTGTTTTCCTGCATCAGGGTAAGAAATGCTGTAGGCTGACACATAAGGTAGGCTTTGAGTCCTTCAACATCCAGAGCTTTCTTCATAAGTTTCACAGATTCCAAGGATACAAATGGATCAAAGTGGCAATTTACTCCTATTACATCAGCACCTTCGTGATAAAAACGAGATTAGAAGCACATAAATATTGTAGTAATACAAAAAACACCCAAAACATTGTTGTGAAAAGTACAAGTACAAGTTTGAAAACTAACAAAGATTAATCAAAGCACATTATTTGACAAAACCTACACTATATAATGCTTAAGATTGTATAGAGCAAACTTAAGAAATGGGTTGAACATTATTTTACAAGACAAGACAAAAAAAAAAAAATTGACGAGTACCTGCTTTAACCAACTTTATTGCACACTCTCCACACGAGGTATGATGAAGGTCACCTTCAGGACCAATACACATGGTAGCTGCCACAGGTAACTTTGTCTCCTTGCAGACTTCAATAGCCCACACTATCTCTTCAACATGTTCAAAATACTGCAAAAGAAAGACTTGAGTAATTCTTTACAAGAAAAAAGTTTTGAATTGAAACCAATCAAAGCCCTTAATTTGTGTAAATGAATTTGTTAAATTTATATGGAACCAGTTTGTAAACACATTAAAATAGTAATCTTGGAGGAGAAATCTCATTCAGATTCATCCGACCACAAGAGTACATTTTGTAGAAACAAACCAAAGATCAAGTAGCATTTATTTTTGTACATATTTATCTAAACTTTAAAAAAAAAATGTAACAATGTATTACTCATTTGGAAACAGCATAGATAGGAGAAATTTAGTCATATTTATACCTTAAATGAGATTTCATCACAATGTTGTGTATGTATAGAACAATGTATCTAATAATATTCAATACGAAATATTAAGTTGGGTTTTTTATTTCAGTTACCCCATTCTCTTTATGCTTAGAAAGTTGAAAAGTTTCTGAATAACGCAACAGCTCAAGTTTTCTTATTAACGAAGAAATTCAGCACTAGAGAAATTCATAAGTGTACTATACCTCACAGATAAGAAAATCGACTCGATTTTCAGTGAACACTTTGACCTGTTTTCGAAATTCTTCCTGCACCTTCTCTTTATTCCTGCCCGACAGATAGGTTGGGGTTTGAGAAAGTCCACCAGCAACAAGGCAGTCACTTTCTTCTGCCACTTCTCGAGCAAGTTTGCATGCTGCTTTATTTATGTCACTCCCCTGAAAAGAAATACCAGAAGAATAGAGCTATAATTTTTCCCCCAACCAATATTTGATTCGAAACTTTTTCCTTGATTTTTTTCACTTACCCCATAACGCAAATTCTGGGGATGCAAAATTGTTACTCACTAAACATAACCCCAGTATACATCTTCTCTATTATTCATTGCTAACAACTTTTGTCAGGACTAGCTGAGATACACACAGGAAGACATCACCCTAGGAAAGGAAGAGGTGAGAAGATACTAAAAAGTCTTTAGTGAGTTTCGTTACTTTTGGGCAACACCCCACATGAGCCTGTCCTTTAGAAACTTAAACCTAAAGAAGGAAAAAGAAAATCATTCACTGGAGAAATCAAGTACACTCTTTGTTTGGAAGTTCTTGCACCTTCTTTCTCTAACATAATTAGAACTGCAAAGCTGGCAAAGTAAGTGAAATTGTTTTCAAGCAACAAATGTAAGTATCATGACCACACACTTACTGTGAATTTTGTTCCAGCTTCGTTTCCCCTGTTTGCTAGTTTATCATCACTGGCATAAAATGTGAAGGCTTGCATTACATCTGAACCAGCTCTTAGAAATTCTTTATGAAGTTGACGCACTACGAAACATAAAATATAAAATAAATATGAAATGTAAAAAGGAATAAGAATTAGCATTTTAATGGCAAGTATTCATAACGTTATAAACGTTCTCAAGATGCTAGTGGTTGAGAATAAGGCATCGTTGTTAAAGTTATTGGTATTATTATGAATATCCCTAAATTTTCTTACCAGCTTCTGGATTCTCAACACATGCTTCAGGTGTCGAAGGTCCTATTTTCACATAACCTCGTTTCTCCAAAGCAAACACAAATCCTCCATCACCAATGACCACTCCCTCTTCCAAACGTTGCAGTAATCCCTTCTTTATTAGTAAAAGAAGAAACTTGATTCAGTTGAAATTCAATAACTTTAATATAAAAGCTTTTGTTAAAGTCAAAGATATTAATTTCTGATCAAAGAAAGTTCCTTATTAATTACACCAAAATTATCAGTCATGTCAGTAATTTGATATTCCAATAATATGGAAGATACACGTATAAAACAAAAGGGTATATAATAGCTAAAATTCACTGACTTACAAGTGTTGTCCATAAACAGTTTTCATTGGCAACAGATAAGTTTCGAAACCACTGAAGAGATTTACTTTTTCTTAAATAACACAGTTGGTTTCAGCACAGATTAATTTCAAGTGTTATTACCCACATGTTTTATTAGGTAAATCCACAAATAATTTCGATTTTAAAATAAAATTTAAAATTAGGATTAAGGAGCGGATATAATTGGATAATTGGAACGGTAAAACAAGAAATTATAAATTCAGACTGTTTACAAATGTTAATATTTACATGCAGAAACTTTGATTCTACAAATCACGCCCCTATATACCTATTTCCCCCTATAAGCGTACATCTCCTTATGATAAACAGTTATTTTGTCAAGTGTTATCTAACACTAACAGATCACATATTCTTGCTATTATTAACAAAAACTCGTGAATGACAGAAGGAAACTGTATAATACGTTAACCACACTATTTCTCCAATAGTGCAGTTTTGTTTAAACTTAGATATTACAAGAATATTATAATTTTCTCCAAACGATTTGCAATTTATAAATATTACCTCTTCTTCAAACTTGGAAGCAATACGTTTAACTATTCTTTCTCCTAGAATATGTTCGCGCACACAATACTGTTAGTGAAAATACATGCAATGAAGTATGTATTAGCACTACAATAGAAACTGCAAACGAAGAACTGAATTCATTTATTACAGGCTGCTATTCTGACAGTTATAACTTATAATTGTGAAATACACATAAAACAAATGAAGTGAACGTATGAATACATGTCATTTTATAACAGTTCTTAGTTTCGACAGTAAATATCCTCAATTGTTAACAGCTTTATTAAAGTTCAAAGCTTTGCGATCTACTAAACTCGTTGTTTCCCTCCAAATTAATTTTTAATGGTTAAGTGAAACAAGTTCGCAATAAACATTGGTGGTTACTTACTTTGTTATCTTGAACAGGTCCCATTATATAAAATTTTTGGCGTCTTTCTTTTCTTCCTGTTCGTCTATTGGTTATTAATATTTCACACTCCCACTTCCTCCAACTTTGACGAGAGTGATATGGTGATGCTAAACGTTATTTATACCAGAGGAGGCAGTGATTGTCATGTGATTAACTATTCCCATTTTCAAGCATAGGTAAGGAATAATATTAGATAACCGTTCTTAGATAGGTAAAAGAAGTTAAATTTCATCATTGTTTTATTTAGGCTCCTGATATGAAATATAGTTTATCCGTACAATCATCTCCCATTACAGATACTAATTTCGGAATTATTTTTACGTATACCTCTTTACCTTAACCAAATGGACTCGACCAAAAGCGAAGCATCAGCAACACGACTGTGTTTACTATAGAGCTTCCAATGTAGGGGCTAATCACAGTCAAGGGAACTTTCAAGTTAATCATAATAGAATGAGTTTTAAATCATGTTCACTGATATATTTTGAAAAATCTATAAAAAAAATTAAAGATAATGTTACGATTGTGTTTTAGTCGTGTTTTGAAGGATTGTTCCAGTTTGTTTGTTTGTTTGGGAATTTCGCACAAAGCTACTCGAGGGCTATCTGTGCTAGCCGTCCTTAATTTAGCAGTGTAAGACTAGAGGGAAGGCAGCTAGTCATCACCACCCACCGCCAACTCTTGGGCTACTCTTTTACCAACGAATAGTGGGATTGACCGTCACATTATACACCCCCACGGCTGGGAGGGCGAGCATATTTAGCGCGACGCGAGCGCGAACCCGCGACCCTCGGATTACGAGTCGCACGCCTTACGCGCTAGGCCATGCCGGTTCCTATAAGGTAGAGTAGAGCGCTTAATAAATTTGTGTAAGCTTCCTGGTGGAATAAAGGAAATGGAGTATTAATCTCAAGTTTATGAAATGTATTAAAACAGTAATAACACACATGCAAATATAAAATATGAAAATAATTGCTACATAAAATTTTATAATATTAATAGTTAAAACTTGTACGTGGAAAGAAGTGATATTAAGTGGAAGAAAATTATATTTTAAATTTTAAAATTATGGGTAGAAAATAAATTAAACAAAGTAGAAACCACATGTTTATGAAAACCACAATATAAAGTTATTTTATGACAAGAAGACTGTAGTAGATTTGAAAAAAAAAAAACGTTGTTAGCATAAGGGAGTTTGAAAGTAGGTCAGCTTATGAAACTTAGGCCACGTACGAGCATCTGTGTTTTTAGTTAATCAAACTATAAACTTATAACAATTGTTATCAAACACATTTGTTTTAGCTTCATTTTTTGTTTATTAAAGTTTCTCCAGCTGATGATGTTAATAAGGCGAGTCTTTATTTATAACCGAGGGCCAGGTGGTTAAGGCACTAGACTCGTAATCTGAGGGTCGCGTGTTCGAAGCCCCGTCGCACCCAACATGCTTGCCCTTTCAGCCGTGAGGGCGTTATTATGAGCGGTCAATCCAACTATTCGTTGGTAAAGATTATCTCAAGAGCTGGCGGTGTGTGGTAATGACTAGCTGCCTTCCTTCTAGTCTTACAATGCTAAATTAGTGACGGTTAACATAGATAGCCCTAGTGTAGCTTTGCGCTAATTCGACAAACAGCAACAATTATCTTTATTTATAGTCCTATGAAAGTTTCTCACTTTTCTCTTATATCGCTTTAAAATTCAATTAATTTATGTTATTTTATGTTATTAATTTATCTATAAGATGTGTATGTGAAATTACTATGAAAATCAACTATGTAACTTTGAGCTGTGAGGTTAAGATTTTCTTAAACAAAATGATTGTCCATATTTTTTCTAAAATAAAAGAATCTTACATGATCAACACACCTTTGTGATAAAGAAGTGCAGACGTGGCAAAACGTTTCTTTGTATTTCAGTGAGAATGTTTATATTATTCTGTTCGTAAGTTATAGACTAATCTCATATGGTATTATGAAACTTTTGATGTGCGATTAAAGCGCAACCCTATGATAAGCGATCGAGTTGTGATAAGTTTCAGTAACTATTATTCCCCTTATCGCCAAGACAAAATTCACGCTCCACACTTTAGGTCAATGTTTAGATTATAAGAGCAACAGTTAAATCCTACTATTAGATCAGATAAGAGTAGCTCCAGAGTTGACAGTGGGTAAGTTTTACCAGTTGTCTTCCGAGAAGTCATAAGCTTGAATTGCGGAATTACATTACCAATGACATGATAGTTTACATACGGGTTATTTGATGTCAATTTCCGTGAGCGTAACGTTAGACATACATTCTTTGGCATTATAACTGAAAATATCACGAACAGCGAGGTTACCTACCAGATTACACAATGCAATCTACGTTTTATGAGTAGAGACGTTTAATTAATCATATTGAGTTCCATGTTGATTTTAAGTTTATCTCTAACTATATAGATTGCTGTAATAGGAAGTAAATATTAATTTCAATAATACTGCATCTGAAAGGGTGCATCTCTGAACACATTAAAGAGTTGATAAAGAACAATCGTATGTTTTGCTGTCACAACTGATTGTGAAACAGCTTTAAGAAGCAGAAATTTCAATTCGTTTAAATTGAAAATCGGCTTAGAATATAAAATAATCTCACAAAAAATATCACAAGACCTACAACCTGCCGAAAAAATCATATAAAAACATATAACTGTTAACAGCATAGAAATGAGTTCGGATCTATTAATAGTGTTTCCAATATTAGTTCCACTCTAATATTGTCTTTAATGTCTTTACTTTAATAAAACAAGTGTAATGTAATTAAACATTAACAAATAACTTCCAAACTTTTTTTGCAGTTAATTAAAGAAGCACGTGATCATAGACTTGTGAATCATATTCGTTTATGAGAACAAATGTTATTAGCAAGACGTAATTAATTTTAATGTTTACATAATTGAGTGTGCATTGCGAACATTTCAGATCTGTGATCGCCCTCCAGTGGCATAACGGTGTGTGTGCGGACTGACACCGCTAGAAACAGTGTTTCGATGTCCATGTTGGGCAGGGCACAGAGAACCTGTTGTGTATTTCTGTGCATAATGATAAACCAACCAAAACATACGAGATTTTTGATCCCAGCCAAGTGAGGGTGGTGGGTGATGAACTTTCGGTTAATCCAGTTGGAAATGGTTAGACTTATAAGGAGATCAGTGGTTACGCAATCTTCTATACTAGGAATCATGTTCGAACTAATGTAAGCTAAGGCATATCAGAATAATAGAAACATAGAATAATTTTCAAGGCATATCTGTACGTAAATAAGAAGAGAAGAGATAATTGGTAATTTACTGTTTATAATATATCCATATTATATAATGTAATAGAAATTGTCAGTGTGACCACTGTAATTTTGTGTTAGAGGAAACTACTTTATAATGTTAATTGGGCTGCATGCAACATTTGTGAAACTATAATAATTCAATTCCTGTTCGGTCGGAATTAAGTTATCTGACAAATCTTTAATAACTATGCAAATTACGCATTAAGAAATGTTATTGTAACATTATATTTATTTGGATGTTTGCCAACTGCAGTCACGAGACTTCGGTTACAAAGCAAGAGACAGCGAGAGACTTGAATAAGTTAAAAGTCCAGTTCCAACCAGATAAACCCAAGGCCACAACAAGTTGAAGATTTTTGTAATGAAGGTTCTTGTCGAACAGGCTTAACGACAAACATAAGAACTGAGAGAAGAAAGTTTGAATATGACCTTTGTTTAGCCTGAGATTAATAACTTCAGAAATATAAAACTTAAAAAGTGTAAAGGTAAATTTGATGTATTTCCAACATATCTTTAAAATGTCCATTTAGTAAAGTGCTACTTACAATTCGTTATACACGTGTATATTTAAATTTAAAGATTTAACGACAAATTTTAACTTTTTTTTCGTAAAATTGATTGAAATATATGTTTTCTTATAGCAAAGCCACACCGGGCTATCTGGTGAGTCCATCGAAGGAAATCGAACACCTAACGTTAGTGTTGTAAATCCGTAGATTTACCGCTGTGTCAGCGTGGGACGTCATTGATTTGGTTTGTTTTGAATTTCGAGCTGAGCTAAACGAGGGCTATCTGCGCGGGACGTAATTGAAATACCACTGATTAAATATAAATAAATACACAAAATACTTCAACCTCAACTTTCAATATCTATTGCTATATTAAAACTATATTTATTGTTGATATCATGTGTATCGCCCAACCTTTGCTGTTTGTGTAATATTTATACGCTATTTTGTTCGCTATGAGTACTAAACAACACGTATTGTGTAAATAATAGTTAATGTTTCAAGAAAAAGAATCGAAACGTTTGACGTATCTGTAACATATTTGAAGACAGCTTGTTTTGCTAGTTAAATCTAAACACAGGAAGGTCTTAATTTTTATATCCACCTTTCGATGTTAACGATTCACGTGTCTTTCGATGAAGATACCTTAGAGATTTTTGTATAGTAGGTCATAACGATCAATCATATCTCCATATTAATTTCAGTAAAAGTTCTTATTCTATCCATACTAACAATTGGACGGAACATCTCGAGTAGTTGAGTTAATGTACAATAATTTTTGAAATAATGCGTTCATCTGTGTACCACAGAACGGCTGGTATGAATATTATTGTACTCTGCTTTAATAGTAAAGTGCTGATACCCATACCGGCTGTTCTGAAATACATTTTTATTTCAAGTGAGTCTCTCGTCATCAAAAATGCGTTAATTTACTCGTCACAAACGTAACGTTCTTCGTGGGTTTCCTGCATTATCAATTTGCATCATGGGTTTATACAATGTCCTTCTATTTTTTCTAAAGTTGTGCATTAAATATGGGACAAATTGTAACACATTGGGTCACAAAAGCTATTTTATGAAAAAAAACCTTTGAAGGTAATTTTTCTTTGTTTTCTTGGAGAAAACTCGTATCATTTCAAGAAAGATTGTACATGAGAATAAACGCAAATGCAAACGCTCTTGGCCGGGGTTCAGTTTAGAGAGAGAGAAGGCTCAAGACTTTTCTTCCTAACGGGGGTGATCAGAAACGTTGTGGTTCCTCTTCGTCCCCTCACGTGACAGATTATTTAACCGTGCTTGGAATTTTGCTTGGTTTAATTTTCACTTGGTTAAGGTGTGATGAGTCATTAGAGAATTAACGGGTGAGAAAGGGGGAACAAAACAAAGGCGGCACCGGAGAAGTGAGCCAGGCTAGAGCCCGACAAGCAGATATCAACGTAAAACGACCCAATTCAGGGATGGGCAATAGCGTTGCCTTGGCTGGGATCTAAAGATCCAATGCTTTAGATTTAGATGTAAGGGGAAACGGGAACGCCACGAGAAAACCCACTTTTACAGAACAGGAACCGAAAGTTTTAACTGTCTTGTGCCCGAATCTGAAAAAGAAATACATATAAATATAAACTCGAATTTACTTTATCTGTGCTTGTGTATATTGTTGAGTGATTTGTGATTGATGAAATATGTTGTATTATGAAATGTATTTTGTAGGTGCACTGGCTAATTTACATAGTGATGCGGTTAGCTGGTTTCTATGTTCTACTTTTAAATAATATTTGTGTGATATTTCTGTGAGCCTATTTCTAAGAGTTGGTACGTTACTGATTTTGTGTACATAATTTACCGGTGTGTATGATGGTAGTCTGTTTGCTGCTCTTAATATTTTATTTTGTTGTATTTGGACATTCCGTCGTGTGTTGTTAGACATATTATATGTGACTTGACATCCATATGCTATTAACGGACGGATCTAAGGCTTGTATATTTGGATGGTTTGTCTCTGGTGAGCAGTTTGAATGTTTGCTAGATATCGTCATTAAATGTAAAATGCGTTTTTTGATGGATAAGTGTATATTGTTAACATGTTTTTTTCCATGTTAATCTTGAGTCAAATGTGATGCCAAGGAACGTGATGTGTTTGCTCTTGAAGATAGGCGTACTGCCAAGTGTGATGTTTACTTTTTCCAGAGTTTTTCTGTCTTTTTAATTTCCTATGAAAAGGTGATTGCTTGCGTTTTTGTTGGATTTAAAACCACTCTCCACTTATTGCTCCAGCTCTAGACATTATTTAGTGTTTCTTGAATTAGAGACATGGCTATTAGTGGGTTTCTAGGGATACTCCAGATAGCAATGTCGCTGCGTATTGTGAATTGTAAGTGTACGTTAAACTGGGAAAACTTATATCACTGACAAAAATAATGTACAGGAGTGGCGAGAGGACGGATCCTTGAACATAAGAGTTCGTTGATTTACGCACTTTATAATTGTATTCCTGTGATAAGTTGATGGTGTTGAATGTTTGTTGTTTATTTTAGCTATTACGTTTAGATGTGTAATTTAGGATATTAGATAAGAGGTTTCTGTTGCGGATTATTTTGTTTAGTTTCTACGGATGATAGTTAATCACATGCTCCTAAAAGTAGTACATGTCTCAAAAAACAAAAGTTGATAAATAGGCAAATTATATAAAATTGTCGTGATTTATATATACGTTTTACTTCTGGAACTGGTAGTTAGCTAACTTTGATGAATTTAAAGCTTTACTTTAAAACAATCAATTTGTTTACACACTCCACAACAGTTACTCACAGATCCATAAATAACAAGACTCTAATTAAACAATGCTTTTATTGTCATCTTGTAGCATGTTTAAAAATCAACCGGTTTTACACATTTCATCTCTGAAAAATATACAGTATTAGAGAGAGAGAAAGAAAGTTTCAGGTTCATCAGTTTTGTATTTCCGCTGCTGGGCATAACGTCGTGTTTAGCGCTGTAAAATGTTGAGCTAGGTTTCCGTAGTTCGTGCCTCGTTATACCCAAAAAAATGATAATAGCGCTGCGTAATTTAAGGCAGTGAGTGCGTTGTAAGAGCGACAGTAAGAACCAACTATTAAATTTTACAAGAACAGTGCAATAGTTGACGGCGGGTGGTGTTAACTAGATAGCTGTCTTATCTATACTCTATCATCTCGAAATTAGGATTGGCTATCCCAGATAGACCCTCGTATAGGATTGCTTGACTTCAATAAAGCGTAATCATTTATACTTCTAACATTGTTCGATCGCATGTTGAAGCGCATGAATATAATTACACGTATTCTAGTTGTAGAGCGCTAGGAACTCTTCTCACTGCTGAAATTTCAAGGTGGTTGTTTGTATGAAACGACGTTTATATATATATATATATATAATTTATATCTTAAAAACTTTTAAGAAAGAACTGACAATGTACCGTAATCAGGATAATAAATTTATAAAAGCAGAAAATTAGTTATCTGTAATTTTATTATTCCAAACATTGTTTGTTATATATACAAATTAGTTTAACCATTATTGATTAATAATAAAAGCAAAGCAGTATTTGTTTATCTCATAATTTTTGTGAAAAAGCTACACATGTGGCTATCTGCGTGTAGCTGTCCTTGATTTCTAATTTTTTAGAATATAGGGAAAGCGGCGAGCCAACTACACCCACAAACAACTTTTGGGCTACTCTGATGTGACTGAATAGCGGGATTTGGTGGGACCGTGTGTTTTTTGACAATGCCGTGAGACATGAACCTTCAGAGTTTCAATCCCAAGCATTAATTAATATCCAGTCTTTATTTAACAATAACGAATTCATATACTATATTGTGCTTCCATATAAAATAATAGAAGTCAAAGTAAGGTTTAGTGATTGATTCAAACCATTTCATGTAGGAAAATAATGAGCTACACAATGGGCTATCTGTGCTCTGCCCAACACGGGTATTAAAACTCGGTTTTTTGCATTCTAACTCCGCAGACATGCCGATGAGCCACAAGGGGCTTTTGTTTTGGTGTAAATAGAAATTTATTAAATATTTTGTTTTTCGTTCTATTGATCAGAATTAAAATTATATCGACGTTGTTCATTTCGATATTTTATACGATGTTCATCTACATAAAATTTAGATTGATTTTAGTTTTTGTTATGCAATATAAGGAATACAGAGAGGAACGGATTGATATTTTAAAGGATCAGTCCGGTCAGTATCATTCATAACGATCTAGTAATTTTTTCACGTTTTGTGTACTGGCTTAACAATAATGCATCAAATAGCTGGTGGTTCAATCCACTCCTAAATACAAAATAAATGCATTATAAAACGAGTTTATAAATATCTTTCACTGTAATCATGTGAATATTAATTTCATTTATGAGGTTTATTGTTTGAATTTAAGCACAAATTTACAGTATTGGCTGTCTGATTTCTGGCGTTGTAAATCCGCGAATATACTGCTGTGCCATTGGGTACATTTTCTTGTAAGGCAAACATTATAAACATGTGAAATTGCACCTTCTCCGACTTTTACCATTGTAACTTTTCGATGTGATCATTTGTGCCATCTTCTTAATCATAACTATTAAACAGTGCAGCCGTAACTTCTCCCAGGTTACTTAAATAATGGGAGATTTCCAATAAGGACTCAAAGGTATGTATGATAGCTTTCCAGTAATATGTTATATATGGAAAAATAAACCGATATAATAAATCATGACAATTTTATTATGCAGAAGAGATCGCATTTTTACCTGCATAGTTATATACAGTATAAATAAAGTGATAATGTTTTTACGTAGGAGCTTTAATATTTAAAGTGGTATACACGAATATTGATAAGAAGGAACCAAGAACGTACGCTTTACTTACCTCATGGTAGCCATCAGTGTTGCATTTCTAGGCAATACCTTTCATTCGTACTGATTAAACATTCTGAATATATATTAGAAGTCCATCTCGAAATATGATATTCCTAACAAAATTTTCTGTGCTAGTAAAGTTTTATATGTTTTCACATATCGCTGAACTAAACATCAGACAATAATACGATTTTTTGTTCTTCATTTATTTTACTATTGTAAATCTAAACAAAAGATGTGGTAAGACTTTCGAATAATTCCTCTTTTCACCCTGCTCATGGTTTAAATAATACTTGGGGAAAGTGGGGCAGGATGTTAGGAATAATCGTGAAAAAAAATCAACAAACTCGTGCAGAGGGTGTTCAGAGTGGCAGGGGTACAGCTGAGGTTGTGTCACAGAAAGCGGAGTACGGAATGTTATTCACTTCGTAAAAACGAAAAACATAGTGGGCCGGAATTTGTAAATCTCAATACCCAAGATTTGGATGTGAGAGGAAAACAGGATAACTTTACAAAAACCCACTTTCACTAACCATTATCCGAGAAACCTATCTGGTTAGTGCCTGATATGAAAGCAAAAAAGATAAATTAGACAACAAATGTGTCAATTCAGTTAATCAAAAATTTATGTTTAATGAAGTATATAGGGACAGATGAGAGCACCACGTTATTTAACCTCATCGTAGAAATACCCACGTCCGAAGTATTTCACTAAAGTTGAATGGCTTGTAATGTTAGTAACCTATAAAGTTTGTGGTGCAATTCGGTAGTTTCCCGATTAATAAACGTTAAATACAGTTATAACTTCCTAGGCCTATAGCATATTGACTGTAGCTGTCCAATAGTATTCTCTTACTCCCGTCTTTTGGCTGGCCGCTTTTTATAGGATTCATGCGAGACTCTAGAACCTTTTACAAAGCTCACTTTCAACAATAGTGTCAATCACTAGCATTACATATATATATACACACATAGTACATTGTTGATCCTTTCTGAAGAATTCTCTACACGTTTCAAGAACAGGCGGGACTTGCGTGACACATATTGAAGAATATACGCCACATGCAAAAAAGGAAAGTATACAGAAACAAGTGTAGACACTAAAATAAATGTGCAACTGTTACTCTGTTGCAATCTGTAGCAGTGGTATAGGCAAAATTACATTATGTTTGTTTTGTCTGGCATATTTAACAGCTGGTGTGCTTAGATCAACATTGTACAAAGTTCGTCTTATCATATAGGCACATGATGTTTTCTTCCCCATCTTGTATACATTGAAAAAATAAGAAACTGTTAACATTTTATTTTTCTCATTTTTCCATTCTGGGTTTCTCTTTTGTCCCATTGTTTGGCTCTGTTAAATGAGGTTGCTGATTGTTTGGTTCATAGTCAAAGTTGTGAGCTGATAACTTCACAGTGTTTTTCTTTTCTTGTTTTTTTTTTATTCTCGAGCATCTGCAGATGTATTCGTGACCTACATTGCTGAGTGTGTGTTCTCGCTCCATATTTTTTTCAATACATCAGACGGACGTTTGCTGAAAGCAAATTTCTAAGCTAAACTGTGTTACCTGAGTCCCAGTTGGTCATTGTTTTTTTTCAGCGTCATCCAAAAAAACTTGCAAGAGTTGGAGGCCTTCTGTAGAGATGAATGGTAATAAATACCAGTTGGGTACTGTCAAACGATCATGGAGCTCTATGAGGCGAGATTGCGCCAAGAAATTCACCTGAAATGCTATACAACTGACTGTTAAAGTTGAGACACGAACACTTTCTGCCCCTCATATGTTTGGTTATTTGTTTATAAACAGTTTATTTGTTGTTCAATTTAGATACAAATTTATGTAGATACGAGTTACTATAATATGTATTATACACTTTACTTTCATTATCCTAATCGTGATACGTTTTAAGTTACAAGGAAAAAACTACTCACGACGCAGGGGTACGAACACTTTCTGTCATAACTGTACTTACACTCTTGTTCAAATTAATTGAAACAAGACGGAAAATTATGATTTTTTTTCAATTTTTTGCATTTTTTTTCTGAGAATCTAAAAATTACTCGCACATTAATACATGATATGACCGCCTTTATTTTTCAAAAGATCTTTAATCCGCTTTCACATCAAGTTCACGAGTTGACTACACTCTTTAGTAATTTTTGGATCGCGGTACCACACCTCAGTTATGGCCTTAATTTGTTTATCTTCCATAGTACAGTCTTTTTCCCGAAGTCTTTCTTTACAAATCGCCCAAAGATTTTCAATACGATTTAAGTCCGGAGAGTCTCCAGGCCAGTCCAGCACCTTGACTCACGTTGTACTCATAGAATTCTTCACAAGTTTCTATGTGTGCCACGGAGCCAGATCTTGCTGAAAAATGCCAGATCCATCTAAAACTCTCTTGTTCAATTCTGGAACGACTCTTTTATGCAAAACTTTGATGTACTGTAATTCTCGCATCATACCTTCTATGATATGTAAGCCTCCGATGCCATAGTACCTGAAAAGTCCCAAAACATCTTCTTCAAGGGATGTTTTACGAACTAATTGATGTGACATTCTCGAAGTTTCTCACCTGGAGATTTGCGAACATGCAGACTTCTTTGACCCTGAACATAGAAATGAGTCTCGTCACTGAATAACACTTTCCTCCGTTGTTCTTTGTCCATTTCAGACCCCATTGATACCGTTTTTTTCATTGAGTTGGTAAGAAGTTGTTTTTGACTGGTCTCTTTGCCTTTCCAACGCAATCAATTTTAAATGACGTAATATTCCTCAAAATATCCCAAAAATAGATCGACCGTACTGCAAAACACAGCTAATGACGCCGTCTGTGTGAGAAAATGACATTTAAAGGAAATCAGCGGGTCCAGCGAGCTACACCGGCCGCCATATTGAAAACATTGTAAAATGACCATTTGTTTCAATAAATTTGCACAAGGGTGTCTGTTATTTTCTATTAATTTAATATTGTTTCTTTTAAGGCAACATCAATTTGCGCTATCCTACTGTTTTCACTATGAGGAATGGAACCCCAGATTCTTGCTACTGTATAGCTGGAGAACAATGCGATAAGTATCTGAACAACAATCGCTTTGACGTGTTTTAAAATAAATACTTTATCACAAGAAATACTAAACTACAAAAAACTCTGTTGGTGTTTTAAGTCGTTATTCATAAAATATTCTAAAATATGCTTTGTGAGAAGGTCTTTATTTAACCGCAACAGTGGCACAGTGGTATGTCTACGGACTTATGATACTAGAAATCAGGTTTCGATACTCGTAAAACACAGATACTAATATTTATGCAAATCAATCAAACAAAGTTTCTGTTTTAACAGACTTTAAAACATCCAAGACAATAATCTGTACATCAATAATAAGTTTAAAATTTGCAGCTTAATATTAAACTAAGTAATAAAAATTGTACTTTTAAATATTTATCCTATAGCCATACTTTTCTTACGCCCAAAGCATACTCTTTGGGATCCATAACTTTAGAACTTCTATAAGTTATAAATATTTGTAAGAAAAATACAGCAAATCAAATTACCAAGTGGGGATTCTGTTAGATGGAAAAGGCGCAATTTTCCTGCAACAGGAGTTAAAAATGCTAAAGTTTGACACATAAGGTGAGCTTTGAGTCCTTTAGCACCCAGAGCTTTCTTCATAAGTGTTATAGCTTACAAAGATACGAAGGGGTCAAAATGGCAATTCACAGCTACCAGATCAGCACCTTCATGAGTTAAAAAGGAAGACACTAAAATTCCAGTTTTAGAGAGAATTGAATCCATAATCCTATTACATTGAAGAAATGGTAATTTGTACCGTTATTGTGAAAAGTACTTGGCCACGTTTGATAACAGTAACGACCAATAAACAAAATCAATGAAAGAACAGACGAAATATAAAATTGACGAGTACCTGTTTTAACCATCTTTACCGCACAATATCCACATGATATGTGGTTTACGTCACTTTCAGGACCAATACATATGTTGGCTACCACAGATAACTATGTCTCTCTGCAAACTTCAATAGCCCATATTACCTCCTCAACATGTTGAAAATACTGTGAGAAAGAGATTTTCTGACTAATTCCTGGAATATAAAAGATTAAAACTGAAACTGCCAGTTCTTCGTGTAAAACTCTGCGTTTGTTTAAATCATTAAACACATTAAAATAATAATGAAATACGACAAATATCATCCGTAGAAATAAAATATAGTAACATTTCTTTGTTGTTAAAATACGTAAAGTGATTAAGCGAGAAACTGCAATATAAACTGAGATTTACATGTTATTTAATAATTACTCACAATCTAATGAATAAGAATTTATTACTCAAAGGAAACGGCAAATATGTTTAGTAGAAGTTTTCTTCGTTGTTCGTTTCAGTAACTTATTCTTAAAATAAACCTAGGAAGTTTACCTCCACTTCAAATATATTCAACAATTCGATACCAAGTATTTTAATAATACAAGTCTTACAAAACAGTTCAGTAAGAAATACAGTAGTGAATAAATGTACAATATTATACCTCACAAATTAGAAAATCCACCCCGTTTTCGACGAAGACGTCAACCTGTTTTCTAATGTCTTCTTGCACTTTCTCTTTGTTTGTACCTGGTTGGTAATTTGGATGTTGGGCAAATCCACCAGCAACAAGACAGTCGCCTTCTTCTGATACCTCTCGAGCCAGTTTGCACTTATTTCATCTTCCTGAAAACCAGTACCATAATAATGTGATTAGTCGTCTTTTATTCTCATAATCACATTGAATATCAATATTCATTCTTTATTTTTTTTTACTTATCCCATATTGCAGATTCTGTGGATGAAAATTGTTACTCACCAAACATAACCCTAGCATACATCTTCTAAAAGTCCTTATTGAGGGTAATTTCTTTTGGATCACATCAACATGTCCGTTAGAAACTTAAACCTAAAGGAGAAGGACAAATAAAATAACCATCCACTCAAGAATGAAATACATCGTTGTATTTTACCTCGTCATTCAAAGATAATTATAGCTGCAGAGCTGGTGAGGTAAATATGAAAAGCATGAAATACTTAGAAACATAAAATATATAATCACAATGTATATACTTACGGAAAAGTTTTCTCCAGCTTCATTTCCCCTGTATTTTAGATTACTCTCGCTGGCATAAAATGTAAAGGCTTGCATCACATCTGAACCAGCTCTGAGGAATTCTCTATGAAATTGACGTACTAAGAACAAACAAAAATACTCAAACATGTACTGAAAACGACCATCAAAGCAAAATTTTCCTCATCCAGTTTAATAACACATTTCAACTGAATATAAGTGATTTGAAATAGCTACTGATTAAGAACTAGGACTTATGGTAAACATCTTAAATAAGAAATAGTATTTACTTGATATTTAACATAAAATTTAGCGATTTAAAAAAAATATCATTGACATTTAATAAATTAGTTGTGAATAAAGCAAATTTGCTAATACTTTCTAAGCGGCTTCTGGGATCTCGACACATGCTTCCGGTGTTCAAGGTTCTGCATTAACATAATATCGTTTCTCGAAAGCAATCAGAAATCCTCCATCACCAATGACAATCCCCTCGTTCAAACGTTGGAGTGAACCCTTCTTTATTAACATAAAAAAATCTTTCTTCAATAAATGACATTAATTTCTAATGAAAGCGAGCTAATCATTTACTTAAGAGTTAAACATTAGCTCGATAATTTTATATATTAATATGTCATGGTTAAAATTCACAAGGTTAATCAGTTTGATACTTTTTGCAATTAGAAAGTGCTGAAAACTTTATTAAGGCGTGCGAATTTTGCAATGTAATGTTATTATGTTTTGTTTTTCCGTTTCTTAACTGTTTTCAGAAATTCTGGAATTATTAATACGCGTGTAAACTATCAAATATCACAAACCTTCATGAAAAGGGATATCTTATCGATGTCACTTTTATTTTTACTTGCTTTTACTGAAAGATAAGTTGCAAATTCTAGTAATTTAGAAGAATTATGTTTGTGCAAAGAGCGTTTTTATTAGATAATTTATAATTCATAAAATATAACAACAACAACATAATAATAAAAGCTTACTAAAAATGTGAGCATACAGAACTAAAGTTAATAATAGACACACAATGATTTTATGAAACGGGTCTGCTCTCTAGAGTAGATTTTGTTGTTTCCTTAAAAGGAATTTAATGTTGAACACATACACATTGTTAACGTCTATGAAACCAAACGTCTCATTACCAGAAGCAAACAATAAATTCAAACTTTTCCATGCTGTAAAGTTCCAAGAAATGCTGAAGAGATATTTGTACTTTGGGGATTAATAATCTTTACATAAACTGTAAGACATTTCATTGTTTTAGGATTATTTTTCTGACATATCAGTATCTAGTGCGACCTATTAAAATAAACGACAGGTTTTTACAAATTCATTCAACTAATATTCAATATATATTATTTAACTAACCTTGTTATCTTTAGCAAATTCCATTATTTAAATATTACGAAATATCTTCTCTCTTCACTGATTTTAGAGATTTCTTTTCGACAGAGAAAAAGGCAGCCGAAGAGGATATGAATAATGTATTGGGGCATTTGAAGCAATTCAATGCATGAAGTTGATGGTTTCCAGATCATGGAATGCCTGATTCTGAAATTGGATAGTCTGTCTGGTTAGGCTGTAGAGTATATGATAGATGCACAGCTTGGAGACTGGATGACAGCATAGCCAAGCTGAAATAATAATCAGGGTGACAAGTAAAGTGGTCGCAATTGATGTTATCTCTAGTTAGAGTGTTTCTGTTCTCATACTGAGTCTAAAAAACAATATTCTGCTACCAGTGTATCTAAAACTGATTTCTGAGGATTACAGCATCCGTTTCATTTCAACACCACAGTAAATGACTTGCTGGATAAGTATGCTGATGTATTTGTTGCACTGGAGATCTAACTGGTGAGAGTTATAATCACTTACAGTTACATAGAAATTGAGAATTTCAATAAAATACTTGCTACACAGGCTTCACTAAACCACTGTTGACGAAGCGAATACTGAAATAAAATAGTTATTATTGAATGGGATCATACAACCTTTCAAAGTGGTAACTTAAAGAAATGAAGAAGGTGATAATAGGTTTTGGCCTGATATATACCAGGCGTATGCTCAAACGGGTATTGATGTCTTTCTGTTACCATGAGTAGATGAATCACCGGTCAAATTGAAAGTGTCTAATGGTTTAGCACTTCATACCCGGCCTTTTGATGATCGCAAGTAAAACTGGATAACAAAATAGAACCAAAATTACTTGTAGCACAATGGGCTATTTATTTGATTTGTAAGTCATGCCTTTTGTACCATGTAATGAATGCTCCTGCCAATTTCAAGAGACTAACAAATATTATGTTTGAAGGCTGTAATGTGGAAATTGTCTGGCATTTATGTATTATATCTTGTTATTTTGTAAAATATTCAAGTCTACTGTTTGTCCATGATTAATCAGAGGTAGGAATGACACGATTAAAGTTATAATTTAGAAAGTGTGTGTTGTTGTGTACATAAGCTCAATTTCTTGGTCAATCATGGATATAGAAAGTGTATTTATTGACTCTCCAATAATCAAGGTGATTTAAGATTGACTCCTAGCCTGTGACATGACGAAGAGTTTCAAGTTTTTTTGAATACAGATGCTTTGGTGGATATACAGATAATGTTATATTGTCAGCAGCGTTGTGAGTTCCTGTTTGACACCAATGCCATTGTTTGTGGAATCAGAGGAGAGATGTAGAAGTTTGAGGATGGGGTTGAACAGGACAGGGTGTTTATAAGCTACACACTCATTCTGCACAGTTAAAAGAAAAGTGTATGTAGTTATAGTCAGGAAAGAATACATACGTGCTACACACTCATTCTGCAGAGTTAAAAGAAAAGTGTATGTAGTTATAGTTAGGAAAGAATACATACGTGCTACACACTCAGAGGAAAGTGTGTGTTGTTATGGTATTCATCAAGCTATATGAAGTCTGCTTGCATGGTTGAAATCTCACATTCAAGATGGAGCATGCATCGCTGAAGAGGATTATGAACTTTAAAAAACTGGAAGGATATTTGGATGTTGGACTACAGTGTTACACATGTACAACATGGGAATAGCACGTTATTCGTAAGTGCAACACAGACTGTTTAACTCACCACATAGTAAGACCATGTTTGTTTATTGAATGTCCCGTTACAGGACACCAAGCTGAGATAAAAACCATTTTTGCTGCCATAATACACAGCCATATATTAACAGTTTTACTGGACATTCGATGTCAAATTTCACTTACCCACCTTCCCTTAAGAACTCTCTGAGAGGAGGAACTAATAGATCCAGAACTAACATGGACGTTCTTTGCTATAAAACAAGAGAACGTGAAGACAGCTGACATTGGAGAGTAGAGTGTTGAATCAGGTAGTATAAGACACTTATACAAACAAGTATAGGTGCACAATAGCGCAATATACCAATATTATTGACCACAGTGATATGGGAAGCAACTTCTGACTGAAAAGAACTGGCAACACGTACTTTCCCAGCTACTGAGTGATGTTTACTTTATGCAAGTTTTCATCGATTATCAGAGCGAGGAAATTTGTTTGGCTGTTGTTGTCGTTTCTGCATAGCTACATAATAAGCTATCTGTGCTCTGCCCACCACGAATTTAAAAACCCTGATTCTGGCGTTGTAAGTATGCAGAGGCACCGCTGTGCCACTGGGGGGAGAGTTGTTTGGATTAGAATCCAACAGCTGAAAGGACGTTCGACCTCTAATCTGTGAAATTGAACTGTCTATATAAACAATTTCATTTTCATGGTTAGGCCAGCCATATGTTTGAAATATCAATTATGGAAAAGAGGTAGCATTTGTTGCTTTATTAGCTACTGGGTAATATTTCACAATGCAATGTATTCACTACATTCTGTGAGCTTCCTCTCTATTATTACATCGATATATTCTATTAAGTTGAAAAACCAGCAAATGAAGATTCTTTTGTGACCATTGATTGCACATTGCTAAAACAAAAGTAAACCATTGGATTGTCCCAAACTAGAATAGTTGTAGATTGAAAAACGAACGACAAAAAAGCCAGAAATGTTTGTTTGTGTGTGTGTGTGACAAAGCAATATTCTTCTGTAAAAGAATAGTGTAGTTTCGTAAAAGTCACATTCCCTTGGAGTAGTGGCAGCTATTATGATGAAGAGGCGCAAATGTTATGAGGAAATATTACTGTGCACTTAATAACGTATGACTGATATGTGTATTATAGATACTAATTTTGAGGGTCTTGTAATCTTACGGACAAAAAGCTCGTTCTATGATGGATTTCAGTTGAATATAGTTTTTTTTACATTGAGGTTGTTTATATTTCTTTCTTTGTTTGACTAACTCTGTAATGTGATGCAGTATTCCAATGTAAAGGCTATTCTGATACAGTAGATGTTTTATTGTAGACTGTTGTGTTGAGACAAAGTTGAATTCAGAGTGGAGTCATGGAACTTGGGCGAAAAGTTTAATACATAATTTTTTGAGATCATCTCTTTTTTCTTGTCCATCCTAACTGACGAGCTTTGTCATTAAACAAGTTGGTTGTTCAGGCAGTGACGCAAGATTTGAAAAACATATTGCTAATATAATCACAATCCTTTCGTGCTGAATTTTAAACTTGCAAATCCAGAGAAAAAGTCTATTGTTTTATAGTGTTGGCCGATTTGCTAGATTTAAACTATACATCACGGAATAATGTTTCGTCGTTTGAGCATTGGTGAGTGTGTGTTGTAAAAAAACCACATCGGGGTATCCGTTGTGTTTACTGTCAGGGATGGAACTGCTAATTTTAGACTTGTGAATCCGTAGATTAGCACTGACTCTCCATTACTTATGAGCAAACTTATGAAATGATTATATTTACTTGAAACTTTTGCTCCCTTAATCATTGTAGTCTTACATTTTATATTCCTAGTTATGAACTGTTATGTGTACTTCTAACTAATACATGAATTTTTTATATTTTAGAAACTATGAAGTCTATATATGCAAGTATTTAATTGACGTAATTTTGACGTATCTTGTCACTGTTATATGTTTTGTATTTTAAATATATTTAACTGTTCCATTTTCAAAATGTTCTACATTGTGCATGTAATATAAGATTTACATCAAATCTAATCACCTAACGAGATATTTATCAAACAAGCTTAAAAGCTTCCATTCAATAAATATGTTGGCAAGTAATTCCTGAAACTGATCGAATTTTGTATAGTAGTTTTTAATAATCAAACTAAGCACACATGAACCTGTTAAGACAAAAGAAAAGAAGATTATTTGCAGTACTTAGAAAACAAATATATGTACATATACAATTGGGAAAAAGACATCTCAAAAATATATTTAAAATAAACTTAATTAAGCATTTCTTGATATGCATTTTTCATACCTTTTAGAGTATGCATATAGTTCGGGAACTTTTAAAGTTTAATATATAGCAAGAATTATTACAAATTAAAAAACTTAAGAATTTATATACGAGAAGACCTCTTGAAGTTCTTCAATCGTTGTCCCTTCTGAATGTTGTTTCAATTCTTTTGATCCAGCTGTAACACCCCAGTTATCGGGTTTTGAAGAAGAAGCAGAATACGGGCGTCCAGAAGAAGGGTTAATCTTCTCCCAGTATGTACGACGAGCTCTGAAAAACAAAATGGGATAAATAGTAACCACAGTATTATTTCCTAATTAAAGATAAGAAAACCTTCCTTAAAAATTCACAGATGGTTAAATAGAACAAGTTTCTTTTGATGTTATCCATCTATACACTAAGGACATTACCTTGCTCTAACCCAAGGTTTGGTATGCATCTTCAGCCCTTCACCCCACATGTCATGTTTCTCCGATGCTTTGGGTTTCTTCCCCCTTTCTTCTCCAAGCTCTTCTGAAATAGCACGGATGTGATATGGTTCAAAACCACAACATCCACCAATGTAACGGACTCCAAGATTATAGGCTTCCCTAGCAAAACGATGTATGTCCCACCTTGAACAAATCCTCGGTTCCAATGCTGAATATAAAAGCCAACAGTAAATAACGTATTTTTGGAAGTTTATCTTCTCTTTGCATTTCTGAACTATGTAAATTTAATTATGAAACCTTCTTACGTAGTCTTTCTTTAGGATAATAATTTACCACTTTATCGTATTAGTGGGTTTTTTTAAAACAATGTATTATATTTGAAGAACCTAAAATTATTTGTATTGCAGTCATTCTAAAGAGAAATATAATTTCAAAAGTTCCTCCTATTAGTAAGTAGATAATTAAAATTGAACTATAAAATATACGTTTCATTGTCATATATTTCGTATTAATATTGCAATTTTCCATACTCAGAACATACTGACTGCGATTTAAGACTTTAGAATTTCTAAAAGTTATGTTTCGAGTTTAGGTACAATCAACTTACCAAATGGAAATTCTGGAAGGTCAATAAAGCCCTGTTTTCCTGCATCAGGAGTAAGAAATGCTATAGGCTGACACATAAGGTAGGCTTCGAGTCCTTCAACATCCAGAGCTTTCTTCATAAGTTTCACAGATTCCAAGGATACAAATGGATCAAAGTGGCAGTTTACTCCTATTACATCAGCACCTTCGTAATAAAAACGAGATTAGAAGAACATAAATATTGTAGTAATACAAAAAACACCCAAAACATTGTTGTGAAAAGTACAAGTACAAGTTTGAAAACTAACAAAGATTAATCAAAGCACATTATTTGACAAAACCTACACTATATAATGCTTAAGATTGTATAGAGCAAACTTAAGAAATGGAATGAACATTACGTCACAAAACTAGATATTGACGAGTACCTGCTTTAACCAACTTTATTGCACACTCTCCACACGAGGTATGATGAAGGTCACCTTCAGGACCGATACACATGGTAGCTGCCACAGGTAACTTTGTCTCCTTGCAGACTTCAATAGCCCACACTATCTCTTCAACATGTTCAAAATACTGCAAAAGAAAGCCTTGAGTAATTCTTTACAAGAAAGAAGTTTTGAATTGAAACCAATCAAAGCCCTTAATTTGTGTAAATCAATTTGTTTAATTTATATGGAACCAGTTTGTAAACATTAAAATAGCAGATTCATCCGACCACAAGAGTACATTTTCTATAAACAAACCAAAGATAAAGTAGCATTTATTTTTGTACATATTTATCTAACCTTTAAAAAAAAAATTGTAACAATGTATTACTCTTTTGGAAACAGCATAGATAGGAGAAATTTAGTCATATTTATACCTTAAATGAGATTTCATCACAATGTTATGTATGTTTAGAACTATGTATCTAATAATATCCAATACGAAATATTAAGTTCGGTTTTTTATTTCAGTTATCTCATTCTCTTTATGCTTAAAAAGTTGAAAAGTTTCTGAATAACTCAACAGCTCAAGTTTTCTTATTACCGAAGTAATTCAGCACTAAAGACATTCATAAGTGTACTATACCTCACAGATAAGAAAATCGACTCCATTTTCAGTGAACACTTTGACCTGTTTTCGAAATTCTTCCTGCACCTTCTCTTTATTCCTGCCTGACAGATAGGTTGGAGTTTGAGAAAGTCCACCAGCAACAAGGCAGTCACCTTCTTCTGCCACTTCTCGAGCAAGTTTGCATGCTGCTTTATTTATGTCATTCCCCTGAAAAGAAATACCAGAAGAATAGAGCTATAATTTTTACCCCCAACCAATATTTGATTCGAAACTTTTTCCTTTATTTTTTTTACTTACCCCATATCGCAAATTCTGGGGATGCAAAATTGTTACTCACTAAACATAACCTCAGTATATATGTTCTCTAGTATTCATTGCTAACAACTTTTGTCAGGACAATGTGATATACACAGGAAAGCATTCCTTACGAAAGGCAGAGGTGAGAAGATACTAAAAAGTCTTTAGTGAGTTTCGTTCCTTTTGGGCAACACCCCACATGAGCCTGTCCTTTAGAAACTTAAACCTAAAGAAGAAAAAAAGAAAATAATTCACTGGAGAAATCAAGTACACTGTTTGTTTGGAAGTTCTTGCACCTTCTCACTCTGACATAATTAGAACTGTAAAGCTGGCAAAGTAAGTGAAATTTTTTCAAGCAACAAATGTAAATATCATGACCCCACACTTACTGTGAATTTTGTTCCAGCTTCGTTTCCCCTGTTTGCTAGTTTATCATCACTGGCATAAAATGTGAAGGCTTGCATTACATCTGAACCAGCTCTTAGAAATTCTTTATGAAGTTGACGCACTACGAAACATAAAATATAAAATAAATATGAAATGTAAAAAAGGAATAAGAATTAGCATTTTAATGGCAAGTATTCATAACGTTATAAACGTTCTCAAGATGCTAGTGGTTGAGAATAAGGCATCGTTGTTAAAGTTATTGGTATTATTATGAATATCCCTAAATTTTCTTACCAGCTTCTGGATTCTCGACACATGCTTCAGGTGTCGAAGGTCCGATTTTCACATAACCTCGTTTCTCCAAAGCAAACACAAATCCTCCATCACCAATGACCACTCCCTCTTCCAAACGTTGCAGTAATCCCTTCTTTATTAGTAAAAAAAAGAAGAAACTTGATTCAGTTCAAATTCAATAACTTTAATATAAAAGCTTTTTGTTAAAGTCAAAGATATTAATTTCTGATCAAAGAAAGTTCCTTATTAATTACACCAAAATTATCAGTTATGTCAGTAATTTGATATTCCAATAATTTGGAAGATACACGTATAAAACAATAGGGTATATAATAGCTAAAATTCACTGACTTACAAGTGTTGTCCATAAACAGTTTTCATTGGCAACAGATAAGTTTCTAAGCCACTGAAGAGATTTACTTTTTCTTAAATAACACAGTTGGTTTCAGCACAGATTAATTTCAAGTATTATTACCCACATGTTTTATTAGGTAAATCCACAAATAATTTTGATTTTAAAATAAAATTTAAAAATTAGGATTAAGGAGCGGATATAATTGGATAATTGGAACGGTAAAACAAGAAATTATAAATTCAGACTGTTTACCTATGTTAATATTTACATGCAGAAACTTTGATCGAGGTTAAAATTCTACAAATCACGCCCCTATATACCTATTTCCACCCTATAAATACACATCACCCTATAATAAACAGTTATTTTGTCAAGTGTTATTTAACACTAACAGATCACTTATTTTTGCTATGAATAAAAACTCGTGAGTGAAAGAAAGAAACTGTATAATACGTTAACTACACTATTTCTCCAATAGTGCAGTTTTGCTTAAACTTAGATATTACAAGAATATTATAATTTTCTCCAAACGATTTGCAAATTTATAAATATTTCCTCTTCTTGAAACTTAGAAGCAATACGTTTAAATATTCTTTCTCCTAGAATATGTTCGCGCACACTATACTGTTAGTGAAAAAACATGCAATGAAGTATATATTAGCACTACAATAGAAACTGCAAACTGTAATTTATTTATTACAGGCTGCTATTCTGACAGTTACAACTTTTAATTGTGAAATGCATATAATACAAATGAAGTGAGCATTTGAATACATGTCATTTTATAACAGTTCTTAGTTTTGACAGTAATTATCCTCAATTGTTAATAGCTTTATTAAAGTTCAAAGCTCTGCGATCTACTAAACTCGTTGTTTCTCTCCAAATTAATTCTTATTGGTTATAAATAAATTCACAATAAACATTGGTGGTTACTTACTTTGTTATCTTGAACAGGTCCCATTATATAAAATTTCGGCGTCTTTCTTTTCTTCCTGTTCGTCTATTGGTTATTAATATTTCACACTCCAACTTCCTCCAACTTTGACGAGAGCGACATGGTGATGCTACACGTTATTTATACCAGAGGAGGCAGTGATTGTCATGTGATTAACTATTCCCATTTTCAAAAACAAGTAAGGAATAATATTAGATAACCGTTATTAAATAGGTAAAAGAAGTTGAGATACCCTAAATTTCATCGTTGTTTTACTTAGACTACTGATGTCAAATACAGTTTATCTGTACAATCATCTCCCATAACAGATACTAATTTCGGAATTATTTTTACGTATACCTCTTTACCTTAACAAAATGGACTCGACCAAAGACGGAGCATCAGCAACACGACCGTGTTTACTGTGGAGCTTGCAATGTAGGGGCTAATCACAGTCAAGGGAACTTTCAAGTTAATCATAATACAGTGAGTAGCAAATCATGTTCACTTATGTATTTTGAAAAATCTATAAAAAAAATTCAAGATTATGTTACGATTGCGTTTTAGTCGTGTTTTGAATGATTGTTCCAGCTCATTTTTAAATCGGTATCTGATACAGCCACTTTCTTTCCACGGAACGTAATGATAGAAAGCAAAGGCGCTCAACTTGGGTATGTTTTCTTTATTTTAGTTCTAAGTTAGTTTGTTTATTTTTTTAAATTCGCGAAACGTTACTCGAGGGCTATCTGCGCTAACCGTCCCTAATTTTGCAATGTAAGACTAGAGAGAAGGCAGCTTATCATTACCACTCACAGCTAATTCTTAGCCTACTCTTTTACCAACGAATAGTGTGATTGAATGTTACATTATAACATTATTATACATTATAATGTTACATTATTCAGACCCCATGGCTGAAAGGGCGAGCATGTTTGGTTTGACGGTGATCCGAACCCGCGACCCTATGATTACGAGTCGAAAACCTTAACCCACCTGGCCATGCCGGTTCCTGTAAGTTACAGTGGAGCGCTTAATAAATTTGTGTAAGCTTTGTGGTTGAATAAAGGAAATGGAGTATTAATCTCAAGTTTATGAAATGTATTAAAACAGTAATAACACACATGCAAATATGAAATGTGAAAATAATTGTTACATAGAATCTGATAATAGTAATAGTTTAAATTTGTACGTGGAAAGAAGTCATATTAAGTGGAATAAAATTATATTTTAAATTTTAAAATTATGAGTAAAAATAAATTAAGCAAAGTAGAAAACAACATGTTCATGAAAACCACTATATAAAGTTATTTTATAACAAGGAGGCTGTAGTAGATTTGAAAAAAAACAACGTTGTTAGCATTAGAGAGTTTAAAAGTAGGTCATCTTATGAAAGTTAGGCCACGTACGAGCATCTGTTTTTAGTTAATCAAACTATAAACTCATAACAATTGTTATCAAACACGTTTGTTTTAGCTTCCTTGTTTGTTTATTGAAGTTTCTCCAGCTAATGATGTTAATAAGGCGAGTCTTTATTTATAACCGAGGGCCAAATGGTTAAGGAACTAGACTCTTAATCTGAGGGTAGCGGTTTCGAAGCCCCGTGGCACCAAACATGCTCGCCCTTTCAGCCGCGAGGACGTTATAATGTTCGGTTAATCCCACTATTTGTAAGAAAGAGAGAATCTGAAGAGCTGGTGGTGGGTGGTGATGCCTAGTTGCCTTCCCTCTCGTCTTACAATGCTGACTTAGGGATAGTGAACGTAGATAGACTTTGTGTAGCTTTGCGCGAATTCGACAAACAGCAACAATTATCTTTATTTATAGTCATCTGAAAGTTTCTGACTTTTCTCTTATATCGCGCTCAAATTCAATTAATTTATGTTCGTATTTGAGGGATAAAGGTTTTTATAAGAGCTTGATAATATAATTTTGTTAATTTGGTTTATATTGTTTTATATATTCTCACATTTCATGTATTCATTCAAGGTAATAAATCCACATTTATCAAAAATCTATAAGATGTGTATTTGAAATTACTATGAAAATCAACTATGCAACTTTATGCTTTGGTTGAGCTGTAAGGTTAAGATTTTTTTAACACAAAATGATAGCCCATATTTTTTAAAGTACAAGAATCTTACATGATCAACACACCTTTCTGATAAAGAAGTGCAGACGTGGCAAAACGTTTCTTTGTATTTGAGTGAGAATGTTTATATTATTCTGTTCGTAAGTTATAGACTTATCTCATATGGTATAATGAAACTTTTGAATCACGCTCCACACATTAGGTCAATGTTTAGATTATAAGAGCAACAGTTAAATCCTACTATTAGATCAGATAAGAGTAGCTCCAGAGTTGACAGTGGGTAAGTTTTACCAGTTGTCTTCCGAGAAGTCATAAGCTTGAATTGCGGAATTACATTACCAATGACATGATAGTTTACATACGGGTTATTTGATGTCAATTTCCGTGAGCGTAACTTTAGACATACTTTCTTCGGCATTATAACTGAAAATATCACGAACAGCGAGGTTACCTACCAGATTACACAATGCATTCTATGTTTTATGAGTAGAGACGTTTAATTGATCATATTGAGTTCCATGTTGATTTTACGTTTATCTCTAACTATATAGATTGCTGTAATAGGAAGTAAATATTAATTTGATGGCTACTGCATCTAAAAGTGTGCATCGTTTAACACATTAAAGAGTTGATAAGGAACAATCGTATGTTTTGCTATCACAACCGATTGTGAAACAGCTTTAAGAAGCAGAAATTTCAATTAGTTTAAATTGAAAATCGGCTTAAAATATAAAATAACCTCACAAGAAATATCAAAAGACTTACAACCTGCACAAAAAATCATATAAGAAACATATAACTGTTAACAGCATAGAAATGAGTTGGGATCTATTAATAGTGTTTACAATATTAGTTTCACTCTAATAGGCTTTAATTTCCTTTACTTTAATAAAACAAGTGTAATAAAATCAAACATTAACAAATATCTTCCAAACTTGTTTTTTGGAGTTAATTAGAAAAGCACGTGATCTTAGACTTGTTAATCATATTTGTTTATAAGAATAAATTTTATTAGGAAGACATAATTAATTTTAATGTTTACATAATTCAGTATGTATTGTGAACATTTCAGATCTGTGATTGCCCTTCATTCGGCATACCGGTGAGTATGCGGATTTACATCGCTAGAACCAGGGTTTCGATGTCCATGGTGGGCAAAGCACAGATAGCCCATCATGTAGTTTTGTGCATGATTTCAAAATAAACAAGATATGCGACTTTTGTCCCCAGCCATGTGAGGGTGGTGAGCGATGAACTCTCGGTTATCCAGTTGGAACTGGTTAGTCTTATTTAGGAGATCAATGGTTACGCAATATTCTATGCTAGGAATCATGTTCGAACTAATGTAAGTTAAGGCATATCAGAATAATAGCAATATATAATAATTTTCAAGGCATAACTTACGTAAATAAGAAGAGAAGGGATAATTGGTAATTTAATGTTTATAATATATCCATATTATATAATGTAATAGAAATTGTCAGTGTGACCACAGTAATTTTGTGTAACACGAAACTACTTTATAATGTTAATTGGGCTGCATACAATATTTGTGAAACTATAATAATTAAATTCCTATTCGGCCGGAATTATGTGATCTGACAAATCTTTAATAATCATGGAAATTACGTATTAAGAAATGTTATTGTTACATTATGTTTATTTGGATGTTTGCCAACTCCAGTCACGAGACTTCGGTTACAAAGCAAGAGACTTGAAAAAATCCAATTCCAACCAGATAAACCCAAGGTCACGACAAGTTGAAAAAAATTGTAATGAAGGTTCTTGGGTTCTTGTCGAACAGGCTTAACGACAAACACAAGAACTGAGAGAAGAATGTTTGAATGTAACCTTTGTTTAGCCCAAGATTAATAACTTCAGATATATATAAACTTAAAAAGTGTAAAGGTAAATTTGATGTATTTCCAACATATCCTAAAAGGACCATCTAGTAAGGTGCAACTTACAATTCGTTGTTCATGTGTACATTTAAATTTAAAACTTTAACGACATAGTTTTACCTTTTTCTTCGTAAAATTGATTGAAATGTGTGTTTTCTTATGGCAAAACGACATCGGGCTATCTGGTGAGTCCATCGAAGGAAATCGAACCCCTGATGTTAGCGTTGTAAATCGATAGATTTACCGCTGTGTCAGCAGGGGACGTCATTGGTTTGGTTTCGTTTCAATTTCGCGCTGAACTACACGAGGGCTATCTGTGCGGGACGTAATTGAAATACCACTGATTAAATATAAATAAATACACAAAATACTTCAACCTCAACTTCCAATATCTATTGCTGTATTAGAACTATATTTAATTTTGATATCATGTGTATGGCCCAACCTCTGCTGCTTGTATAATATTTATACTCTATTTTGTTCGTTATGAGTACTAAATAACACGTATTCTGTAAAAAATAGTTAATGTTTCAAGAAACAGAATCGAAACGTTTGACGTATCTTGAACATATTTGAAGAGAGCTTGTGTTGCTAGTTAAACCTAAACACATTAAGGTCTTAATTTTTATATCCACCTTTCGATGTTAACGACTCACGTACATTTAGATGAAGATACCTTACAGATATTTGTATAGTAGGTCATAATGATCAATCATATCCCCTTATTAATTTCCGTAAAAGTTATTCTTCTATCCATACTAACAATCGGACCAAACATCGCGAGTAGTTGAGTGAATGTACAATAATTTTTGAAATAATGCGTTCATCTGTGTACCACAGAACGGCTAGTATGAATATTATTGTTCTCTGCTTTAATAGTAAAAGTGCTAATACCTATACCGGCTGTTCTGAAATACATTTTTATTTCAAGTGAGTCTCTCGTCATCAAGAATGTGTAAATTTACTTGTCACAAACGTAACGTTCTTCATGAGTCTCCTATATTATCAATTTGCATCATGGGTTTATACAATGTCCTTCTATTTTTCTAAAGTTGTGCATTAAATATGGGACAAATTGTAACACATTGGGTCACAAAAGCTATTTTATAAAAAATACATTTGAAGGTATTTCTCTTTGTTTCTTGGAGAAAACTCATATCATTTCAAGAAAGATTGTACATAAGAGTAAACGCAAATTCAAACGCACTTGACAGTGCGTTGCCTTGGTTGGGATCTAAAGATTCAATGCCTAAGATTTAGATGTAGGGAGAAACGGGAGTGCCCCGAGAAAACCCACTTTTACTCTTACGGGACAGGAGCCGAAAGTTTTACCTCTCCTGTGCTCAAATCTGAAAAAGAAATACATATAAATATTAACATGAATTCACCTTATCTGTGATTATGTATTTTGTTGAGTGATTTGTGATTGTTGAAATATGTTATAGGGTGAAATGTATCTTGTAGGTGCACTGGCTAATTTACATAATGATGCGGTTTGCTGGTTTCTATGTTCTACATTTAAATAATATTTGTATGATATTTCTGTGAGCCTGTTTCTAAGAGTTGGTTGTTACTGATCTTGTGTACATAATTTAGCGGTGTTTGTGATGGTAGTCCGTTTGCTGCTCTTAATATTTTATTTTATTGTATTTGGATATTCTGTAGTGTGTTGTTAGACATATTATGTGTGACTTGCATCTATATTCTATTAACGAACGGATGTAAGCCTTGTATATTTGGATGGTGGTCTCTGGTGAGCAGTTTGAATGTTTGCTAGATATGGTCATTAAATGTGAAATGCGTTTTTTGTATGGATAAGTGCATGTTGTTAACATGTTTTTTTTTCATATACTATATTGTGCTTCCATATGAAAAAATGGAAGTCAATGTAAGGTTTAGTGATTGATTCAAACCATTTCATGTAGGAAAATAAATTTTAAATTCATGAAAATTATGTAAAAGGTATTTAGATACGTAAACACACTGATAAGAAAGAAAATTAGAATGTTTACTAGAATGAAAGTTACGAAGATAGTTTGATAACTAAATGGAATGTACACTAAAAGCAGGGCAGGCTGTTCCTTACATTGGTTAGTGTCGAAACAGGTAAGAAAGCAGCCAGTTTTAGCTAAATCCTAAGGGGATTATAACATTCTTGAAGTTTTCTTTTAAAGCTAAGTATTACTGAGTCATACCAATATACGAGGTCTGTTCAAAAAATACGCGGACAGACGTCATAAAACAAAATGTACTTTATTTTGAAGTTACAGGTCTGGGACCCCTTCAATGTACTCTCCTCCCCAACGCACACACTTATCCCAACGGTGTTTCCACTTGTTGAAACAGTCCTGGTACGCTTCTTTTGTAATGTCCTCCAGCTCCTTCGTCGCATTTGCCTTAATCTCGGGAATCGTCTCAAATCTTCTTCCTTTCAAGGGTCTTTTGAGTTTGGGGAACAAGAAAAAATCGCAAGGACCAAGGTCAGGTGAGTTGGAGGGGTGTGGAAGAACAGTGATCAAGTGTTTGGTCAAAAACTCACGAGTTCTGAGGCACAAATTAAGCAGCAACGCGGTGCATCTTTAATTTTTCGGTCAAACTCTCGTAACAAGATCCAACTGATAACCCATACTCTTCAGCAATCTCCCTGACAGTCAGACGTCGACTTCCCCGCACCAGGGTGTTGATTTTGTCGACGTGTGGGTCGTCAGTTGACGTGGAAGGACGTCCAGGACACTTATCATCTTCAATGGACTGTCGACCATCCTTAAAACGTTCATGCCACTTGAAACATGCCGTACGCTAAATAGCAACATCACCGTAAGCCGTGTTAAGCATAGCAAAAGTTTCAGTCGCAGATTTTCCAAGTTTAACACACAATTTCACAGTAAGTCGTTGCTTCTTCAGGTCATTCATTCTGAAATCCGCCAAACGAAAAAATCGCACTTCACTTAAAACCGCGTAGCTAATACACAAATGAAGATATCTGCAATCGGGAAATGGCGTCGTAATCAGCTGATCTGTGCAAAACTAGCGACAACAAGCGTATTCCCCTGGAACCAACCGGAGACGCGCAATTCAAACAGTCGGCGTATTTTTTTAACAGCCCTCGTATACTCTTCAGAAAAAGAAACGCAAAAGGCAAAATTTGAGACATATTGTTAACAAGTTTATTCCGGGTGGTTCTGTATGACATGTGTGAAACTCTGCCCATTCACTGCTGAACATCCAAAGTATGCAAAGGCGAAGTCCACGCTCACTAGTTGAAGTTTAACGTCACTCAACGTCAATAACGAGTATGCCCCCCGTGCGCATCAATAACTGTTTGTTAAGGATATAATATTTCGAGATGGACTTCTAATATATATTCAGAATGTTTAATCAGTACGAATGAAAGGTATTGCCTAGAAATGCGACAATGATGGCTACCATGAGGTAAGTAAAGCGTACGTTCATGGTTCCTTCTTATCAATATTCGTGTATACCACTCTAAATATTAAAGCTCCTACGTAAAAGAAATATCACTTTATTTATACTGTATATAACTATGCGCGTAAAAATGTGATCTCTTCTGCATGATAAAATTGTCATAATTTATTATATGGGTTTATTTTTTCTATATATAACATATTACTGGAAAGCTATCATACATACCTTTGAGTCCTTATTCGAAATCACCTATTATTAAATAACCTTGGAGAAGTTACGGCTGCACTGTTTAATAGTTATGATTAAGGAAATGGCACAATTGATCACATCCAAAAGTTACAATGGTAAAAGTCGGAGAAGGTGCAATTTCACATGTTTATAATGTTTGCCTTACAAGAAAATATACCCAATGGCACAGCAGCATATCCGCGAATTTACAACGCTAGAAATCAAATAGCCAATACTGTAAATTGTACTTAAATTCAAGCAATAAACCTCATAAATGAAATTAATATACACATTATTACAGTGGAAGATATAATTTTAATTTTGATCAAATGAACGAAAATCAAAATATTTATTAAATTTTTATTTACACAAAACAAAAGCCCCCAGTGGTATGTCTGTGGACTTACAACGCAAGATACCGGTTTTTGATATCCGTGTTGGGCAAAGCACAGATAGCCCATTGTGTAGCTTTGTGTTTAACTCGAAACAACAACAACACAAAACAAAACTTGTAGTTAGGAGAAATAAGTAATTATTCACAATTTATAGGTTTATTTTTAATATAAATGCATAAAAAAACTCACACGCAATACTAAATACACCTTTATATCTCAAATACAAAACATATATGCATATATGTAGTTCATAAACCTTTGATATTTATGGTTAGCGGGTGACCATGTGTCGGCTGTCATTTCTTCACGAGAGCGTTTCTCAGTGGCGTTCCGGTTCAGATTTACAACTCTTAAAATTAATGGTTCGCATCATCTTGGTAGACACAGCAGATAGCTCGATCTGGCTTTACTATAAGAAAATACAAACACTTCACGAGAGATAACATTCTTGATAGTGGCGTATTTAGGTAGGGTCTAGAGGGGGCTCAGCCCCAGAGTCCATTGATAATTTTATTCTTTGTAAAACTACGTGGGATGTAGGGCCCGCATCAGTTATTATTCTCTCAGCCCACACAATTTTAAATCCATCACTGGTTCTGGACTACATTCATTTAAAAATATCATAAATCCACATAAATGTCCCGCAACTAGACTCAAAGAGATCTTCCAGGAGACTATTCATTATAAACCAATTTTATCATATATTAAAACTCGAAGTTGTAAAACGTACATAACCCCAGCCAATGTATATACCATATTTATATTTGTCATAATACTTGAAACAGTTCATTTTAATTCCATTAATTTTCTTTTATCTGACTTTCATTTACGCTCAAAAACAAAAGTTTAGTTTTTGTAAAATCATGTTTCTGGATATTCTTGGATCTATTGTTTCTACCATTAGTGCCTGAAAATAAAAGTAAACAGTTCAGGGAGTATCTTATAACATGGTATGTTTAGATATTGTACGCCACAATATTTGATAGTTTTTATTATCAGGATTCGAGTACCACATATATTCAAATTTTCTAACATTAGACCTCTAATTGCATTCTTTTGATCTTGTATATCATTTGAAAACTAAATTTATAGCAAGTATAAATATAAAAATATATTTCATCTTGTACAAAATGACTTGTGGTTAAAAACATCACATAAGTGTATCTTGATAGTATGAGAAAAGAATATGCAAGTGACAATAAGCTGGCACAAAATGGCACGGAAAATAATTTATAATAAATGTATACACGTTTTATAAAAGAAGTTCTAAGTTCTAGGAATATGACGCCAGAAAGCGATCTTCAGATACGTCGATGTTTTGTTTCGTCGAACTCGATTATTTTCATAAGTTTGTTTTGAATGCTTATTTGATTGTTGGAATAGTAATTTTTTTGGAATTATTTGAATACTCCGTAATGACGAGAAAACCCACTTGTAGAAAAATTATATATCTAGAAACGGCTGGTGTTAGTGCTTTCTCTGCCCATACCAGCTGTTTGTAAATATATTTGAATACTCGTTCAAACCTTTACTTTTTATTCCATTTGTATTCTATCAACGCGCTATTTTGTGAACGTATCTCTGTAAAATCGTTATATAGCTTCAAACTAAATATATTTTACGTAAACACTACGTGCTTTTACATCTATATACTTTATTTATCACATAAATGAAATTTTATTATTTACTTTAAAGATTAGTGTTAGATATTTTACATTTCAGTTGTACAAATGGTAAATAAAACAAACCACTTATTTTCATCTAATGTAAATTTCGTTTCTTATTATATCGTAATGTTTAGGCTCTTTCCGTTTTTGTCTAAACAATGGTAATGTGCTTAGCTCCTAAATTGTCGTGTTTTTGTTTATTTTTACCATTTTGAGAATAGCAGTCTCTAGTACCAAAATACACAAAAAACTACACTAACTGAGAAACATTTTTGATTTGAAAGTACTATCTTTATTATTATTCTCTGAATATTTATCTTTTTAGGTGTTCACAGAACAAAGTAATAACAGGCCCGTCCTAAAGAGTTGCTGTCTCCTTTTTTTTCATCCTGGGTGACTTTAATGGACATCATCCCCTCTGGGGAAGTGCTGATATTGATAGGAGGGATCGCTCTGTAGAGCGTATGCTCTCAGATCACAACCTTTCTCTTTAAATACTGGTTCTTCTAATTATTTTCATGCACCTAGTCAGTCCTTTACTACTATTGATCTCTCGATTTTCTCCCCTTTATAATTCTCCCATTTTACATGGAGGGTTGACAATAATCCATGAGTCAGTATTCGTTTTCTATAATCTTGAGAGAGACTGGCCGTGGTCGATGCCACCCGACCCGTGTGCCCCGGTGGAAGCTGAATCAGGCAAACTGGACCTCTCTCACTGCTCTAGCAAAACTTAATTCTGCCATCGCCTTTAAGCCATCAAGGAACGACCGTATGTGGTATCAGTAATTGACTGTATTATACAAGCAGCTGCTCAATGTATTCCTAAAACCTCGACACGTTTCCCACTATATCCTCTTTTATGGTGAAATCCTTTGTGTCACATGGCAAGGAAGGCTCAAAAACGGGCCTGAGATACTTTCTGTAGATATCTCATACTCTCGAACCGCATCAATTTCCAGCAGGCCCGTGCACATGCTCTGTGGGTAAGATGTCAAAGCCAAAACCAATCTTGGATTAAGTTGACAACCAGCATATATTCTACCACCAGTTCATGTGGGACAAGATTGAAAAGGTCAGTGGGCAGTATAAATTTGTTCCTCTCTCGATCTTGCTCTCTGATAACCAAGAAGAAGCTGGTACCCGTAGCATCATCAGTACTCTAGGTGAAAGATTATGCCAGGTATCTAGCGCTTCTGCCTCTTCTTCCACCTTCTCAACCATCAAGATTCGATCAGAGAATTTACCTCTTTCCTTTTGAGCTGATTGTCTCTATGACTATAATCATCCCTTTACACTAGTCGAACACAAACTGGCCCTTCATCAGTCTGGCAGTACATCAGTTGGAGCTGATGATATACACTGTTAGAAGCTGCGCCATCTATTTCCTGCTTCTTTTGCTATTCTTCTGATTGTTTTTAACCGAATTTGACAAGAGAATGTTTTTCCTGATGTCTGGCGCCAGACTATTGTCCTACCTTTCTCTAAGCCTGGGAAGGATCTCAAGATTCTTTCGAAATACCGTTCCATTGCTTTGACGACCTGTTTCTGTAAGGCCCTTGAAAAGATGAATGATGTTCGTCTGTTTAGCTCGTCGAATAAAACAACCTTCTCTTGCCCACCCAGTGTGTGTTTTGATGACAGCACTTCACTATGGACCACCTGATTCGACTTGAAACGTCAACCAGAGAAACCTTTATCAAATGACATCTTGTATCAATATTCTTTGACATCGAGAAGGCTTATGATACTACACGGAGGTATGACATTTTGTGAGTCATCCATATATAGGGTTACGTAACCATTTACGCATTCCAAGCCTGTGTTGGTTTGTCACTTTCCCGTTATTTTCAACAGGAACTTGGAGTCCCTTAAGGCTGCATTCTGAGTGTCACTTTTTTCAGTATAAAAATTAATACCATCTCTGAACAACTCCCTTCTCTCTCTCTAAAACCGTTCGCATGCACTTTTGCGGCAATGGGGTATTCATCCCAATCCTGAACTCCGTATTGATGAAGTTGTACTGTCAGTGGTCCCTGAGACAAAGTTCTTGGGACTTATCTCTGACCTTAAGCTGACCTTTATACCACCATCAAGCAGCTACTGGTCAATTATACAAGAACATTGAACATCCTTCATGTTCTCTCTTCCATTACTTGGGAAGCGTATCGACGTTCTATGCTAAAGATATATTATGAAACTCGACTATGGATCACTGGTCTATGGCTCTGCCGGATCGTCGGCCTTAAAGATGCTAGACCCTATTCACCATCAAGGACTTCAGCTCTTCACTGGGACTTTCCACACTTCCCCAGTTCAGAGCTTATACATAGAGTCTCGTGAACTTTCTTTGCACCTCCGCCATTTCCAATTGTCTTTACTATATGCTTCAAAACTTTGTTCCTTACCAAAGCAACTAACTGGGGTTGTCTTTTTCCTTCCTCAGTGGGCCATGCTTTTTCAGACTAGATGGTCTGCCAATGACCCTTTTGGCCTTCATATCCTGGCACAATTAGATGAATTGGGTCTGTTCTTGGATAATACTGCTGTATACTCTGGTCACCCCATCTCTACATGGCTTCTTACAGTCCCCAATTGTGACCTATCTTTAAGTCCTCTGAAAAAAGTAGACACTCCTGATAAGAAATACTGTCTGCTCTTTGTTGAACACCTTTCAAACCATCCTTCTATTCCTATTTATACAGATGGTACAAATCAGGTTACTGTGTGGGCTTTGCCACGGTTTGTTATGGTTCAATGGTTGCATGCAGAATCCCCTATATAACTTCTGTATTCACTACTGAACTGTCTGCCCTTTCTCTTGCCCTGGATCACAGAGAAGCTAAGTAGTACTCAAACTGCACTATTTATACTGACCCGCTTAGTTCCTTACTGGACCTGGAATCGCTTCACGTTGGTTCACACCCTGTTCTCGCCGTTATTCAATACCGACTGGCCCATTTTTCTTTAGCATCTAATTCTATTCAGTTTTTCTGAATGTTGGGCCGCGTTTGTATTCGCGGGAACGAGCTTGCAGACACGGCAGCTAAGTCTATCTGCTCTGGTACTGTCACCACTGTGCCTGTCCCATACATGGTCTTTCAGTTAAGGCTCTGCTACATGCCAGCTGGCAGTCGACTTGGAGTGAGCAACGCGAAAACGAGCTTTTCCAAATAAAACCCTATATTGGACACTGACCATCTTGCTTCCGTAAGGATCGGAAAGAGGAAGTTGTTCTCACTAGACTACGCATTTTGTCACAATTTTTTAACTCGTCGTCTTTGTTTTATCTGGATCTGATGCACTAGTGTGTAGTTTGTGTATCACTCAAATCACTATAAGCTACATTTTACTTTCTTGTCGTCGTTACGACTCTCAATTACTAAACGTTTTTAAACATGTTCTGTCCCAAGGTTTGTCCATAACGTTAAACAGTATCATTGGTGATGGTGACACTGTCCACCTTGATAAAGTTTTTAGTTTTTTAATGGCCATTAATCTTTTTAATCTCATTTAAGTGTTGGATATTTATTCATTACACCTTTTTAATTGTTGTTCCCTTTTCACAGTTTCATTCTCTCTAGTTCATTTTGACATAGAAAAATGGCCAGAACGTTAAATAACTCGACACCAGGACTGGAAAGGCCAACTTCAGGTGACTAACGCTGCTGTTTGAACTATCCGTTTGAACTACCCGTCAGTCGTCCTGGCGAGTTGTTATTCCAATTTTGCTGCATGTCTTTTAAACTTTGTTACTTTACCCTTTGGTACTGGCCATAATGACAAATAACCCGAAACCAGGACTGGAAAGACCAACTTCAGGTGACTGACGGTGGTTCTGGTACTTGCCTGTTAGTCTTCCTGGGGGGTTATGATCGTTACCATTCTGATACAGAATTTCTTTACAACTTTATAATTTGGATGTCAACATCGGTTTTATGCAAATTTCTGTTTTTAATTGCTGTTTTGTTTTTACCTTCGTTTACTTTTACAAATTTTACTATATTTACTTTACTTTTAACTTTTTACTGAACATTTGCCTACTCATTATTTCGATTTTGCTATATGTCTTTTAAAACTTCTATTATTTTACATTTTGATAATAGCAGCTATGACACATAACCCGGAACCAGGACTGGAAAGGCCAACTTCAGGTGACTGACAGTGGTTCTTGTACTTACCTGTTTGTCTTCCTGCCGGGTTATGATCATTACCATTTTGCTAGAGTAAGTACTTTACAACTTCTTTTACTCTGTTTTCTCTCTTACCTTTGTAAACTAGGTGTCAACATTGGTTTTGTGCTTTTTCTGTTTTTCAATGATGTTTTGTTTTATCTTCATTTCGTTTTCTGTATTTTATTACAGTTAATTTATTTTTACCTTTTTACCGGACGTTTGACGCAGATAGCCTAGCTGCTTTGTGCCATAAAATACTAAATCAATCAATCAACAATCATTACGGAAGAATGAAGTGTGTGCAGGCTGGAAATATGCACCCTGTAATTTACGAGTTACAGCCGATGGAGAGACTGAAAGAAAATAACAAAAATTGACAGTTTTGCAGCTCTTTTTCTAGACATCAAGGAAGATTAGTTGATCTTTAGATGAAGTTTTGTAATAATTGATTAGTTTTGAGGTTTTTTTTCAATTTCTAGCATGAGCACTATAGTGTACGAAATGTAAAGGCTTCTAATTTCAGTTGAACTCATCTCTACATAATGATCATTACTGCACTTCTTGGTACCAATAACAGCTTAATACACAAGTATGAGCTGTACTTGCTTCAATAACTGGACACTTTAAGCAACTATGGTGTTTATGTGTTCACTTCAAGATGAAATAAGTGTTTTTGATATACAGTTTTTATTTGACACTTTTTTTCCTTTTTATCTGTCTCTTTTAAAATGTAGTGTGCCATTGCATTTTTTAAGGAAAAGTGAAACATAATTGTGTGCTTAAAGTGAGAAACTGATTAATCGTATAATAAAAGTGGTATATGCTGTTGTATATGCAAGTGGAAAGATAAAGAACTTTGTAATTGAATTGTGATTTTAGTAGTTTGTTTGTCATGAAACATAACTACTTTTAGGTAAAATTAATAAGATTTTTAGTTGCCATAGGAATCAGGTTGTTAGTAAAATGATTTTAAAAAAATATTTTAACATTAATTGTGTTTTCTTGTCAGTTTAAACCATTTGAATCGTTAACATATTATGGGGCCAGATGAAATATTTGAAATGTTTCCTTTGTTAAATATGAATGGTGTAAGTATGGTATGATAAGAAAAAAATTACCATATAGCTTATATTTTAGATTTGTGCACATTTTTAAATCTTAATATATTTCCTCAGTTTGTTTAAACACATTTATTAAAATTGCTGAACTATTTAAACAGTTATTTGCAAACTAGGCAAATACAGTAATTGTGCTTTACATTCAGGTATGTGGGATAATGTCTACCAAAATCAAAATCATATGCACAAACTAATTTTCTTAAGAATGTTAAATCTGAGAGGTTTGATAACATATGTTTTTTCTTAACTCAGCAGGATTTTCTATTTTGGAGTGTGTTCTCTGTTTCTGGCCTACATTAAGATTTTTAAAGATAGCACAGTTTTGAGTTTCTCTTCCTATTTTCAGGTGCCTGTTTAGGGATACAGACTGCAAACTGTGCCATAACCGTGGAGAATGTTGATGAAATTAAACTTGGATTCATAGAAGAAACATTAGAAAATGAGTCATTGGTTTTTGCGTTTACTAAGGTGCCGTATAAAAACCTGGTGTCAGTATCTTGAAGTATACAGTTCAGTTATTTTGTTATGTGCTATTTGACTGAGATAGAATGGAGGATGGCTAAATCTTCTCATTTTTTAAAAGCTGATGGAAGATTGCAAAATAAAGTATTATACATCAGATGATTTTAGAGAAAGGTTCTGTGCAAGTAGGTAGATTTTGATTTTTCAACTCAAGAATCTGGATAGTTTTTGTAACGATGGCATGATTAGTTATTTGTATATATATGTTCTTTTTAGATTCTTGGAGGGATCTTCAACCCTGCTGATGGCCACATAGATCTTTATTATTTTACAAGGTCATGGCAGGAGCTGCCCAGAAACATGGAGCTAATATCATACAAGGGGTACCAGTCACAGGACTAAAACTTAACAATGGCAGATGGGACGTTGAAACACCAAAAGGCATCATAAATACTAAATATGTAGTAAATGCAGCAGGTGTGCAAACTTGACATAAAATAGTTTATCAGAATCAAATCCACATATGTGTTGCTAAGTGGTAATCAGCCTTTGAAGTCTATCATGTCATGTTCAATTTACTTAAAGTTGTTTAACATTTATAGTGAACACCTTAAAAATTATTGACTGGCATGTTTTATCAAAATTGCCCTTAGTAGTGCTTAAGTAACCTTATAAGAAGTTAGAATGGGTGTTTCTGAATTCACATTCTGAAGAGTTTAGAAACAAAGATTCCAATACAGTGCTTACCTCAACACTCAAGATTAGCTATTCTCATTTGGTACTTCTTTCAAACAGTGAATATCTTTACTAATGCATGCCACAAGCCTAATTCTTTTCCTATTGGAATTGGAAGATTCCAGTATGTCTCTCTTCCAAATCATCATACATCACTTGTATTACAAAAAGAACATGACATAATGCATAAAGCTCCCTCTGCACTCCTCTACTTAACCTTCAGTTCTTGTTTGACAGGTATAGAGTGTAGACGTCTTTCTTTATTTCCAGTTTGGGCTTGAAATGGTTTCTGTCCTTTCTACTTTACTTTGTTCAATTTCAATTTAATTTTGAAAGCATTTCTTTATCCATGTTTTGTCACCAAATCGTTCACTTGTTTGACAAAATTCAAGCATGCATTCTGTAGTTGACATTATTTAATTTTAGTCTGCGTTTTTCGTCTGTAACCATACTTGAGGCCAGAGGAACTGGTGATTCGTTGGGGAATGTTTTGGTCTTTGTTTTCCATCTGTGCCCTTTGTATCTAGCATCGTTAATGAAGATCTCAACAGCTCCCCCTCATCCAAGCATAAGACGTACCTTTCTTCATCCCTGCCTGTCAAATTTTTTTGGCCTTTGTTGGTTTTTGAGGAATGTATTTCTCAGATATGTGATTTTTTGTCAATTGCTCTTTAAAGTTTAATTTTATGACCTTCATCCTTTCCTTTTTTATTAGAAATGAAAAGAAAAGAAAACAATTCACTCTTCACATCTTTAATTTCTTGCTATGTTTATTGCAGTTTCTCTCATTCTGTTTGAGATTCATCTGTAAGTTACAGAAAGATTTCCTAGAGGTGTCTCCTTTATCTTTACCTTCCTGTTTGCCCACCTGTCAACTTCAGTTCTGACCTTATAACTGTATGTTTTTGAGTTTTTTTTAAGCCATTTTGGATTGTTATGCCTTATTTCATGGACCCTATCTACGGCTCCACATATGACCCTGTTGTTTCCATGTTGCATATTTGTCATTGTGCTTGGTGTCTAAGGCCTGTCCAGTCCAATGATTTTCCATCTTTTCTTTTCTGGTATCACATTTGTCCCAATCTGCACCACACGTGCTACCACTTTTTCTTTACGAGACCTTCCCTTCTATGTTCTTGCTTTTCCTTATCCAGCTGTACCAGAGTTCATTGTTTTACCAATGGTGTAAGGCACACCAATTAGTCTGCCCCATGGGTCTTGGTCCAGTTGGATCTCATCTGTTAACCTTGTTCACCAGTGCACCTCTTCTATACCTCAATCAGGTCTTGGTCTTTTCTCATGTAGTATCTTTATCCCTTTTTTCCTCCTCCCAGGTCCAGCTTGCCTATTTTGTTCTTTCTCCTCAGGACCTCTGGGCATGCCAACATCTTTCTTTGTCAGTTGCTTCATCCTCACCTAACAAGCTTTTAGACCTCTGCTGTTTGGGGTGGAGGTATTTCAATCTGTTTGGAGTTCCAAAATGGACCAAAAACTGGAGTTTGGTTGATGATCTATCCTATCTCTTTGGATTTGTTTACACCTCTTAGATCATTAAGGCATCCTACATACTCTGCAATGATCTTTTGCTGAAGGTCTTTGGATAACTGCTGCTAATGTTGTCTCCAATGTATATCTCCATATTCCACCCCATGGCATTCTTGTCCTTTTCATGTGTTTGTCCATCATGGGATGGTGTACTTATTTTGCATTTTTCTCTCTCTTGCAGGCCTTGGCACCTTCCATTTGGGTTGGTTGGTGTAGCCCTTCACTCTATAACTTTGAGACCTGTGATTGTGCTTGATCTTTTCCTAGGATGACTTGCTTCTTCTTGCTGTCCCAAGTGAGTTTCTGTCTGTCCAACTCATTAGCTCCTTTTCAATGGTACTCACATTGGCTGGTTTTTCAGCCACATGAAATTATTCCATTCATTCTTCTCAGTCCCTCATTTTTTAATGGTCCTTAGTCACCCTTACAAATTGGGCACAACCTTTACCTTTTCACTTTATTCTCTGGTATAGGTCTTTTGGCACACCATTTCTGCTCACTTCTCTTCTCTTACGGTGGTTCTATGACTTTTTAGGACAGAGTCTATGATGTCTCCTCACTTATCCTTTGTTTGAGCTCATCTGAGGTCCCTTTTTTCCTGATCACTATAACCTTCTTGTAAGTAGGTATGTAACTCTTATGAAAGTTCTTTATAAACATGAAACCAGTTGATAAAATAGTTTAATTTTGTCTTGAACAATCTTAATGTCATGTAGCTTGAGAAAAATAAAACATTTAATTTATAATTTTTATTCATTATTTAATGTAGTTATTTGCACTCAGACTTGAAATAGTTCACATGCAATGTTATCTTCATTTTGGGCATAAAAGTATTATTTATTTATCTTATAGTTTTCATATTTCATTTACACAGTCTCTAGAATCTCTTAAATGAACATCAAATTTTTTTATAATGTAAATGTTTATATGTTATTTTACATTTTCTTTATTCTATCATTAACTCTAGATATTATAATTATAATCAATGTACAGTGCAATGAAATAATTAACTTTAAGAAGTGAAAATATCTACATACCTTTTAAATGTTTATGGAGTATTTTGTAATTTTTTTCATGTGAATAATTACACGCCTTTATCTTTTCCAATTCTTTGTTTTTTAGTTTTGATACAAGTATGCCAGTCTGTTCCTGATAATGTGACCCTATGGTGTTCTGAATCATTATAGGGCAAAGGTTGTCCACAATTTCTTTCACTAGAGCTTCCATATGAAAATGATGCCATTTTGCTTTGATATTTCCATATTGTTGAATATATACAATCATAAAATTTTCAAATATGCATTTATAAACACAAATGATACATAACTATTTAGAATATAAATGTTAAATCTAAATGCAAACTGACTGTTCAGTAAACTAATACATATAAGGTGAGAAACACTTGTGAAGCCTTAAGTTTGTCTCAAGGGATCAATAGACTAAGCTTCTTTTCTATCTTATGCTACAAATCCATACACTGGTAGAGGTTTCTTCAGGTTATAACTGAATCATGTAAAATCTCTTCTATTTTTACTGGTTTTAAGCACACAATTCAAATTCAAACTGTATATGTAAAAATTGCTGGTATGGGTACAGAAGTCTACAAGCCATTTTTACATATATATTTTTCTTCACAAGTGGGTTTTCTCACCATCACGGATTATCAACTTCAAACTATCAGCTGGGAATAGAGCTTTGATTTTTCCAAGTGAGTGTGGTTGACCTTAAGCTTAGAAATATTAAAATTTAAAACTACCATTGAGAAATTCTTGAACATTTTCCAGACACTAACGAAAGTCAGTTGGAACATGAATTTGACCTTCTATGGCAACAGTTTTCATTATATTCTCACAGTATCATGAATAATAGCTCATGAAGTTTAGACTTGTAACCACGAGCAGAAAACATTCTCCCAAAATCTTGTATTTTTAATTGCTGTTTTAAATGTTGTTGTTTTTTAAATAAAGGAAAGATAATCAGATAGTTTAAAACTTTATGTTATAACATATTTGATAAAAATAATTTCATTAAAATACATTTATAATAAAGTTTACCTTTCCTTATTGGAAAGTTTACCACATTTATAACAAAGTCACTTAATTAAATTGTAAATGTGTACAGAAGGGGGTTTAAAAATGGTATTGATGATGTGGGGTTAATGGAATCTTGCTTGGGATTCTTTGGATTCTCCCATTTCCCTTCTTTACTATTATATTGACTATCTCTTTTGGTGGTGAGTCCTGGCTCGTACTTCTACAGAACATACTCCATACTCCATGAACAGCTTTTGTTCTTTTTGCAGACGGTACTCTTCATGGCTGTAATGCATGTATTGACCACACACTGACTTTGGGCTGTTGGTCTAAGGTTGTACATTCTCTTCTTATCTCCAGTTTACAGCTCCTTGCTCTTTGCTGGCCTTGGGATTCTTGTTTCCTATTTATAGGGGTCATTTAAACATGTTTTAGTCTGACCACGTAACTTGTGACCTCCATAGAATGCTTTGAAAAAATTCACGTGTGCTCATCTACCCATATAATGAAAAATTGCCAAAGATTAGATCAATATCTCTAATAGTTTCCGATTTACAGCCCTGTAAAATTTGGTTAATTTTCTTTTATTTTTGGCAAATTAATTTTTGGGCAAGTTTGGCTGCATGAAACTGCAAGAGTAATGTTGGTAGAAGGTTGAAATATGCTACACTGACTGAATTAATTTCATAGAATTCAAAAGTGGTCTCAAACGAAGTTTATCTCTCTAAGGATTTGCATAGTGATGCAGTAAAATCACCGAAAACCCAAAATCTTAAAAAACGTTGGTTTATGTAATAAGCCATAGCTCTAAGACTTAATATGATACAAAGCTGAATTTTCTTTTCTAGTTTCCTACAACATATCAGTTGATAAATCAGTAATTGTTGTAATTAAAAGTATGTTGGATCTCCTGTAAAAAAATTTAGCTGCATTCAACTATTTATGATTCAGCTAAAAATAGCCCTACTTCAGACCACAGTTTGACCAATTATTTGTCACCAATTTTTTCAGATTTGTCCATATATTCTTACATCTCTGAATATGATCTACAAAAAAAATCAGGAAACATTTTTAGTTATAATTTTTTAAACTGTCCTCTGACCATACGTTTTTTATTTTAAAAAAATTCAGTTCAGGTATGTTACTGTGTGCAAATATATCCATACAATTTTGAAGAATACCTTTCAGAATTGTATGCATTCCACTCAAATATTCTAACCAGCCTTTCACAATGTTAAATAATGAAGTTGTAAGAAAGAAGAAAGAAGTAATTCATTTCTGAACAAGTTTGTGGGCATAACTAGTTAGACCACATTACAATGCAAATATATTGTGTATGCATTACAGTTATGCAGATATGGCTGAGTTTAACATACATGATATAATAAATACAAAGGTAAATCAGACACAAAAATGCACAGTGCTACAACAGGGGATAACTGAGAAAGATTATAGTCACACCAAACTTAAATAATTATCACAATGAAATGTTTCAAAAACTGCTTTGGCGATAAATTAGCCTTAACAACATCAAATAAACATTGCTTTGTTCAGACAGCTTGAATAAATTTCTAAAATTCGAGTTTAATTATGTTAAGATCACTTTGACTTAGAACATAGCGGTGAACACTACTGCTTTGCATGGTAGGTACACTTATCAGAAAGGAATCCAGCTTTTATCTTTACGTAACCTTGCAGGCCATGAGAAGAGTTTGTTTCAAGATTTCTTCATAAATGACACCAACACATCGGAATGTTCATTTGATTTATCTTTTATGTTTCCCACATACCATTCAGGATTGTATATGCATGTCACATATTTCCCTGGCTGATAATTGTCAGTGTTATCATTAGACCCTATTTGAGTTGTTGCAGCATCACTTTCACTGTTACTACCAACAGTTACAACTGTGTACACATCATCATCTGATAGCCTTCTCATATAGAATTTGTTGGTAGAATAAAGCTATGATGTGACCTAATACCTGCCACAGTTTTGCATTTTTCATAGTGCTCAAGTAGATCAAACTTTATACAATTTTGCAGGACTGATTCCTGATTGACAAGAAAGAAATGAATGCCCTGAATGTGGTCCTTTGTTCAATGGTACATATCACAGACTCTTAAAATTTGATAATTTATTATTTTTCACAACCTTGATTTTTTTGAAGATCATGTTCAGAGATGTAAGAATATATGGTAAAGGCTGATTAGAATATTTCAATGGGATTCATAATTTATTTCATAAAGTTGCATGGATATATTTGCACACAATAACACACCTGAATTGAAGTGTTTTTTTTTTCAAGTAAACAACATATGGCCAGAGGATACTTTAAAAAATTATAACTCAAAAAGTAGGTTGAAAACCATTCTGATTTCTTTTTTGTAGATCATATTCAGAGATGTAAGAATATATGGTAGGCATCTGCAAAGGCTGAATAATTGGTGACATGGTCAAACTGTGGCCTGAAGTAGGGCTATTTCTAGCTACGTCATAAAAAGTTACATGCAACTAATTTTTTTTACAGGAGATCTAATAGAATTTTAATTACAACAATTGCTGATTTATCAACTAATATGTTATAGAAATTTTGAAATCAAAATTCAGCTTTGTATCATATTAAGTCTTAGAGCTATGGCTTACTAAATAAACAAATGTTTTTTATCATTTTGGGTTTTCAGGTGATTTCACAGCCTCACTATGAAAATCCTAAGAGAGATAAACTTGGTTTGAGACCATTTTTGATTTACGTGAGATTAATTAGGTCAGCGTAGCAAAGTTCAGCCTTCTACCGCCTTTACTCTTGCAGCTTTAAGCAGCCAAATTTGCCCGAAAATGAATTTGCCAAAAATAAAAAAAAAAAAAAATTTTATAGGGCTGTAAATCAGAAACTATTAGAGATATTGATCTAATATTTGCCAGTTATTCATTATATTGGTAGATGAGCAAATGTGAATTTTTTCAAGGCATTCTGAGGGAGTCACCTGGAAAATTTTCCAAAATCTGAATGATTTGACATGGAATGACCCTAGTAGCTCATATTTTTTTCATATGCCTATTCAGGATTCTGTGTTTTTCCACTTCAGGTTAGTTTTTTCATGTCATGTACAGGGTGTCTTCAGATTTCTGGCAGATCATTTTCCCAGCTGGAATGGTGTCTTCATTTCTTGTTTTCACTGACTTGGCATTTTGTAGTTTGTTCCTCATGTTGACACATTTATCTTCTCCATCTTTCACCAGTTGAATTGGGTTCCTGTTCCACGTTATTGGATTTTGGACATGGATGCCTTCACCTGGATTTGGTTGAATATGTTTTCTTTCGTTTATCCTGCTCTCCAATTACTTTTGTCAGTTTGTCTTCCTTCTGTTTAACATCCCATTCTTGATCCTTTGAATTACTCATCCATAGCTTTCTCTTGCTCCATTTTCAGTTATTCCTCCCTTACATGTCCCCTTTTCTCCTTCCGTCACTACCACTGATTCTACATCCAAACCATTCCATCCTTTATTTTCATGCTAGACTACTACCCAGTTTTTGACAGTGTAGTCCTATTTTCCCATTAGGTGGCATTTATTTTTCCTTACTTCACACTTCAGTGCAGCATGGGTAAGTCTTTTGTAATGCATTCTTTTCTTACAGGGGATCTTGCTTTGCCCTTGAATCCCTTTCTTTAACTATTAAATCTGCATTATACGTTACATTGACTGTGCCTTCTTCATCATGACTTTGCATAGTCATCATATAGATGGGATGTTCCACAAGTTCACTTGTACTTGAATGACCTTGTGATATTTTCTTCATAAATGTGCTTATTCTAGGTCATACCATCCATGGACAACACAAATAAAACAAACAGGGTAGCTGCTCATCCCAATCATGTCCTCAGTGATGCTTAGTGTAATCTGCTTTTCAAAATAAGAGTTTCATGGTCATGCATTACACTGTCTCTGGTGATTACAGTCTTCTGACTCCCTAGCACATTATTTCCTCTCTTTTTCAAGTGGAGTATGGGAGTCTTTGCTACTTTCCAGTTCCAAGCCTCTGTAGTAGTGGACCATGGACGCTCCCTTCTGGATGGGTTCTGCATAGATGGCTATAACCATTCAATTGAAGTAGGGCAGTAGTGTTCTGCTGCTGTAAAATAAAAGAAGATGTGGCCTCCACTAGTGTTGCATGTACAGACTGGGTGTCCTCATTTTCCCTCACAAATATTGGATACCTCTAAAAGAAGTTTGTGATTGAGTGAACCAATCCTCACACTTCTTTACATTAGTTGCTTCCATATTTTATTTGCACATACAGAGTAGGCCCTTATCCTACTGTTGCAGGATGTTGGTTTCCTGCACAGGAGATTTTAAATTTGAGTCAACCAATACACCATATATGCAGTTCACTCTCTTGATTGGATGTCGTCGTTTTAACCTTGTTGGATGTCATTTCCTGCAAGTGAGTAGAAATATCCTGGTATTTGTGCAGATCTTAATCCTAATTCCTGTGTCAGAGGTGAAATAAGCATGGTCCTTATCCTTTCCTTGCATGAAGTTGGTTCCCCATATAGAAGGTATTGGATGCTGGGTATGTGCCCTTGTGTTTCCTGAATTATATATATAAAAGCAAAGTGTATACCTGGTTCAGAAGTGGTTTGGTGCTCTCCATTTTTTCTCATGATCAGAGTATTGTACAGATGATTTTGGGGATATTTCTAGTTTTCTTTTACACTGATCCCTCTTTCATTTCAGTATGGGATTCTAGCTGATCTTCTGAAGGTATTCATGTACCGTAATGGAAGCTATTCTTTTTCCACATTGAAAATGTATTTCCGATAAGTACTTACCTCTTCTCCCACCTCCCATCCTTCCTTGTTCTGCTAAACTTAGAAGTGAGGGTAGGGGCCAAATGAATGGTCATGTTCCTATTGGTTAACAAGTGACACAGGACAATTTGCACAAGAGACTTGTTGAGATCTTCAACAGGGGGAGAGTGTAAGGTGTATGGCATACATTAGTAAAAACGTTCACAGTTAGAGAGCAGCATTAAAAAGGAAGAGCTAATCTTGTGAGAGGAGATAAGTACCTTTCAGAAAAACATTTTCAGTGTAAGAAAATTACAACATCCAGAGACAATGTAGATGAAGAAATGTCCAATAACTTATTTAAATCTGTTGACAGTATTAAGGTTTTCAGTGGTGCTAGTTACGAAGAAAATGCTTCTGTTTTACAAAAGAATTTCGATCATTTATTGACGTGGGCACATAAAAAGCAGCTTGGTTTTAATTATAATAAATTTAAGATTATGCATGTGGGTTTTTATAATTAGAAGTACAATTATAATAAGTATAAGTACAATAAGTATATAAGTGAATAGGAATATCTTTAAGAGTATTGTGAAAGAAAGGATTATTGCTGTAAAAGTTAATTAGTCTCTAAAATCATCTAAGAAGTGTGTCTTTGCGAGTGATATGGTAAATAGAATTTTGCCTACAGAAATAATGAATACCAATAAAAATATGTAAAAGGTATAGTTTCATTGTTGTTGTCACTGGTTAGGTCATATTTGTGTATTATGTTCAGTCTTGAGGTCCTCACCTGAGGAAGGACATTGAATTATTGGAAAGGGTTTAGAGAAGGGATACCAGAATGGTACCTAGGATTGAGGGGTTGTTATATGAGGAGAGGTTAAAACTTGTGAAGTTGTTTTATTTTGAAAAAAAAAGAAAAATTAGAAGGGATCTAATTTAGGTGTATAAGATTGTAAAGGGAATTAATAGTGTCGATACATAATTTTTTTTCATATTTAATGGCAAAAATTGTCGGATTAGAGGACACAAATATAAATTTTGGCAAAATAGGAGTCATCTTCAACTAAGACAGTTGTATTTTTCTAACAGGAAGGTTGGCTTTTGGAATGGTGTGTTCAAGGATGCTGTGGAGAGAATAAATTTAAATGAGTTTAAGAAACTGCTTGATAAGTATATGAGTGATAGGGGCTGACTTTAATATTTTTGAAAAATTTATTTATTAATAGGTTTAGTTCAGTTCACAGATTGGGACAACCAAGATAGTCCAGTAGATCACTTGTTGTCCCTAAATATTATGTTATTTTTAAATGTTAGAGAAAATTTCTCATTTTAAACTTCAAATTTACAAAAGTATACTTTATCAAAGATAAACTTGTTAGGTAATTGTGCATTAAAGAGTATATACGTCCATATCAACATGAACACATAACATGACAAGTTTATTCATCACATTTATAATTAACACATACTTAGTTACAAAATATTTTTTCAATATCTATTGGAGACTGCTTACAACAGAAGTAATTTGATATAATACCACACAACATTACAGAGTTTTTTATTTATTCTTTCATGTGTCACAGAAGCTTTATGTAGAGCATGCTATAGCTATGGTCAGGGAACCAGAAGAGCACTTCTCCCCCGCCCAAATAGATTTGTGTAGAGGAAGAAATTAGAGTGGCAGTAGTCACTTTTTAATAGAGGAATTGTTATGAGGACCAAAACAAAAAGAATTTTAATTTAATATGTCATCAAAATTTGCAAAAAAATGTGTATATTGATAATGGTTAATAGTTATTCAGTAACAATACCCTTAATGTGTAATTAAGCCCCCTAGTGGCACAGTGGTATCTCTGTGGATCCACACCACTACAAACAAGGATTTGATACCCATGGTAAGCAGAGCACAGATAGCCCATCATTACATTCATGATGTCACTAGCAAAGGCATCATCAGGTGCAGTTGCATTGCTTTTCCTCAATTCTCAAAATAGGATTGAAAGAAAAAGAAGAAATTACTAAATTACCAAATTGCTGCTGATCATTTTGAACACAACATAACACTGGACTCATCACAGTAGACATCTGCAACAACAGTTTATACTGAAAGAAATCCTACAACATATCTTGCATTGTGGCAACTTATCAGTAATGAGCAACATTCTTGTTGGGTTATTAATGATCCACCACTCTGTAAGAGTCATTACTGTGATTTCAAGAATTCCAAATTCACATATAAAGCCCAGAAAAGTTATATTTTAGATTCTGCTTTTAAAGTTGAATTGCATAGTTGTGAATGTGTTCATCGTGAATGGTTATTATGCTCACCATCAATTGTTTTAATCTACTGCTTTTTGTGTGGGGGTTATTTACTAATACAAACTCAACTTTTTCTGCAACAAGTTTTCAAAATTGGATGCATGCAGACAGTCAAATTTCTAAACATGAAATTGGCTTCAAACATTAAAATTGTATGCTCTTTTACTACAGTTTCAAAACGAGACTTGGTCAAATGGACTTGGCATTAATAAACTGGTTCAACGAAAAGTAACTTTTTTGGCAAAATGTTCTAAAAAGAGTTGTTGTTCTTGTGAAATTCTTTGCAACAAAACATTTGGCACCTGTGGAAGTAATAAAACTGTAGGTTCACAGAACAATGGCAATTATTTTGGAGCATTAGGGATGCTGATCAAGTTTCATTCATTTTTCAAAGAGCTCATTGAAAAACGTGGGAATGCTAATAAGGGAAATCCTCACACCTTTCTGAAAATATCTGTGAACAATTTCTGAACCTCATTTGTGATTTTTTTATGTAAAAAAGAGTGAATTAGCATTCACTCTGTATTGATCGAACTCCTTATGTATCCCATGTTGATCATTTAACCTTTACATGTTCGCTGACATGCTTCGACAAAAAATCTAAAAATTAAAAGTGTCTTGTGACTGTATTTCAATAGTGTATTGAAAGAACTTTCATATTTTTCTTTACACTGGTATCTTATTTGTCGAAATTTAAACGACAAAGGCAAGCTGGGGTTCTTTGATAGATGACAAGATATGTAGAAATCTAACACACTTAGATCACTATTTTAGGCTCAATTCTGAGCATCCTTCATAGGATCACTTCTACTTCTCATGAGCATTCAGTCTTTGTAATCTTAAAATCTCTCGACAGTCACCCTATATTTCACATTGTTTTTTTAACTACTACCCAGTTTTATTTTATTTTATACTTTCAGTACACAGGCTAACAACAATATTAGGTTATACTTTTGTTGGTAAACAACATGATATGTAAGCTATTATTGGAATCTAGTGTTACCAAAACACGTTGTCTTTTCTGTATATTACAAGCTGTTAATCTAAAAGATATTTACCAATACGTATTCTCTGAATTCGTCAAAAATTCATTTATCTCAGCTTACTGAAATTTGATGGGCTTAGAAACGAATCTACAGAAGTTGACTGGCTAGACTACATTCTTTTTCTGCTTTGTTGGTGAAGCTTGATTTCACAATATTTATTTCAATTAGCTGTGAAATATGAGGTTAGGGCAATGGAAATCTCTTTTTCAATTCTAGAACGACTCTTCTCTGCAAAACTTCGATGTACTGTAATCCTTGCATCATACCTTCTTCGATATGTAAGCCTCCAATGTCATAGTAGCTGAAAAGCCCCATAACATCTTCAAGGGATGTTTTACGAACTTATAGGTGTTAGATACTCGAAGTTTCTCACTTGGAGATTTGCGAACATGCAGACTTCTTTGACCCTGTACAAAGAAATGAGTCTCGTCACTGAATAACGCCTTCCTCCATTGTTCTTTGTCCATTTCTTGCATTTCAGACCCCATTGATACCGTTTTTTCTTCATTGAGTTGGTAAGAAGTTGTTTTTTGACTGGTCTCTTTGCTTTTCTAACGCAATCAATTTTGAAAGACGTAATATTCCTCAAATGTCGTCATATATCCCAAAAATAGATCGACCGTACTGCAAATCACAGCTAATGACGCCGTCTGTGTGAAAAATGACATTTAAATGAAATCAGTGGGTCCAGCTAGCTACACCGGCCGCCATATTCAAAATATTGTAAAATGACCATTTGTTTCAATAAATTTGCACAAGGGTGTCTGTTATTTTCTATTAATTTAATATTGTTTGTTTTAAGGCAACATCAATTTGCGCTGTCGTACTGTTTTCATTATGGCGAATGGAACCCCAGATTCTTGCTACTGTATAGCTGGAGAACAGTGGATAAGTATCTGAACAACAATCGCTTTGCCGTGTTTTAAAATAAATTCTTTATCACAAGAGATACTAAACTACAAAAAATACTGTTGGTGGTTTGAGTCGTTATTCATAAAGTATTCTAAAATATGCTTTGTGAGAAGGTCTTTATTTAACCCCACCAGTGGCACAGTGGTATGTCTACGAACTTACGCTGCTAGAAATCAGGTTTCGATACTTGTGATGGGTAGAACACAAATACTAATATTTTTGCAAATCAATCAAAGTTTTGTTTTAACTGACTTTAAAACATTCAAAACAATAACCTGTACATCAATAATAAGTTTAAAATTTGCAGCTTAATATTAAACTAACTTATAAAAATTGTACTTTTAAATATTTATCCCATAGTTATACTTTTCTTACGCCCAAACAATACTCTTTGGGAACCATAACTTCAGAGCTTCTATAAGTTAAAAATATTTGTAAGAAATATACAGCAAATCAAATTACCAAGTGGGAATTCTGTTAGAAGAAAAAGGCCCAGTTTTACTACATAAGGAGTTAAAAATGCTAAAAGTTGACACATAAGGTGAGCTTTGAGTCCTTCAGCGTCTTTCTTCATAAGTGTCACAGCTTACTAAGATACGAAGGGGTCAAAATAGCAATTCACACCTACTACATCAGCATTTATGTTCATGAGATAAAAAGGAAGAAACTAAGATTCCAGTTTTACAGAGAATTTAATCCATTATCCTATTACATTGAAGAAATGGTAATTTGTACCGTTATTGTGAAAAGTAGTTGGCCACGTTTGATAACAATAACGACCAATAAACAAAATCAATGAAAGTGACCTTGAGAAGATTCACAAAGTTTTAATTTCTTTGGTCGTAAGTACAACAGTTCACCAATAGCTTAAATATGTAATAAGCATAACCATGCTTAGTGTTGTGTAGAGTCAACTTTACAAAGGGAACAAAAGGCATTAATGTGTTCAGTTTAAAAGAACAGACGAAAACTAAAATTGACGAGTACCTGTTTTAACAATCTTTACCACACACTATCCACACGATATGTGGTTTACGACACTCCCAGGACCAATACACATGTTGGCTACCACAGATACCTGTGACTCTTTGCAAACTTCAATAGCCAATATTACCTCCTCAACATGTTCAAAATACTGCGAGAAAGAGATTTTCTGACTAATTCTTAGAAGATAAAAGATTAAAACTGAAACTGCCAGTTAATCGTGTAAAACTCTGCGTTTGTTTAAATCATTAAACACATTAAAACACTAATGAAATACGACAACGATCATCCGTAAAAATAAAATATAGTAACATTTCTTTGTTCTTAAAACACATAAAGTAATTAAGCGAGAAATTGCAATATAAACTGAGATTTATTTGTGATTTTATAAGTACTTACAATTTAATGAATAAGAATTTATTACTCAAAGGAAACGGCAAATATGTTTAATAGAAGTTTTCTTCGTTGTTCGTTTCAGTAACTTATTCTTAAAATAAACCTAGGAAGTTTACCTCCACTTCTCAATATATTCAACAATTCGATACCAAGTATTTTAACAATCCAAGTCTTACAAAACAGTTCAGTAAGAAATACAGAAGTGAATAACTGTACAATATTATACCTCACAAATTAGAAAATCCACCCCGTTTTCGACGAAGACGTCAACCTGTTTTCTAATGTCTTCTTGCTCTTTCTCTTTGTTTGTACCTGGCTGGTAATTTGGATGTTGTGCAAATCCACAGCAACAAGACAGTCACCTTCTTCTGGTACCTCTCGAGCTAGTTTGCATTTATTTCATCTTCCTGAAAACCAGTACCAGAATAATGTGATTAATCGTCTTCTATTCTTATAATCATATTGAATATCTTGATTCATTTTTTATTTTTCTACTTATCCCATATTGCAAATTTTGTGGATGAAATTGTTACCCACCAAACATAACCCTAGTATACATCTTCTCTATTATTCACTGCTAACAACTTTTGTCAGGATTACCTGTGATACACACAGGAAGGCATAAGTGGGAAGAGACTAAAAGTCCTTATTGAGGGTAATTTCTTTTGGATCACCTCAACATATCCGTTAGAAACATAAACCTAAAGGAGAAAGACAAATGAAATAACCATCCACTCAAGAATGAAATACATCGTTGTATTTTACCTCGTCATTCAAAGTTAATTATAGTTGCAGAGCTGGTGAGGTAAATATAAAAAGCATGAAAGACTTAGAAACATAAAATAGATAATCACAATGTATATACTTACATTAAGTATACGTATATACTTACGGAAAAGTTTTCTCCAGCTTCATTTCCCCTGTATTTTCGGTTACTCTCGCTGGCATAAAATGTAAAGGCTTGCATTACTTCTGAACCAGCTCTGAGGAATTCTCTATGAAATTGACGTACTAAGAACAATCAAAAATGCTAAAACATGTACTGGAAAAGACCATCAAAGTAAAATTTTCTTCATCCAGTTTAATAACACATTTCAACTGAATATAAATGATTTGAAATAGCAACTGATTAAGAACTAGGACTTATGGTAAACATCTTAAATAAGAAATAGTATTTACTTGATATTTAACATAAAATTTAGCGATTTTAAAACAATATCATTGACATTTAATAAATTAGTTTGACAAAAGCTTCCGGTGTTCAAGGTTCTGCATTCACATAATATCGTTTCTCCAAAGCAATCAGAAATCCTCAATCACCAATGACCATCCCCTCGTTCAAACGTTGGAGTGAACTCTTCTTTATTAACATAAGAAAAAATCTTTCTTCAATAAATGACATAAATTTCTAATGTAAGCGAGCTAATCATTTACTCAAGAGTTAAACATTAGCTCGATAATTTTATATATTAATATGTCATGGTTAAAATTCACAAGGTTAATCAGTTTGATACTTTTTGCAATTAGAAAGTGCTGAAATCTTCATTAAGGCTTTCGTATTTTACATTGTAATGTTATTATGTTTTGTTTTTCCGTTTTTTAACTGTTTTCATAAATTCAGGAATTATTAATACGCGTGTAAACTATCAAATATCACAAACCTTCATGAGAAGGAATATCTTATCGATGTCACTTTTATTTTTAGTTGCTTTCTCAGAAAGATAAGTTGCAAATTCTAGTAATTTAGAAGATTTATGTTTGTGTAAAGGGCGTTTTTATTAGAAAATTTATAATTCATAAAATATAACAACAACATAATAATAAAAGCTTACTGAAAAATGTGAGCATACAGAACAAAAGTTAATAATAGACACACTATGATTTTATGAAACGGGTCTGATCTCGAGAGTAGATTTTGTTGTTTCCTTAAAAGGGATTTAATATTGAACACATACACATTGTTAACGTTTTTGAAACCAAACGTCACTTTACCTCATTATCAGAATCATACAATAAATTGAAACTTTTCCATGCTGTAAAGTTCCAAGAAATGCTGGAGAGATATTTGTACTTTGCGGGGATTAATGATCTTTACATAAACTGTAAGACATTTCATTGTTTTAGAATTATTTTTCTGACATATCAGCATCTAATGCGACCTATTAAAATAAACGGTAGGTTTCTTACAAATTCATTCAACTAATATTCAATATATATTATTTAACTAACCTTGTTATCTTTAGCAAACTCCAGTATTTAAATACTACGAAATATCTTCCCTCTTCACTGATTTTAGAGATTTCTCTTCGACACTTCTTCCACAAAATTGATCGAGCAGAGACTTGATTTTGAAACATATTTATACTATTGCCTGCAGCCGTTGTCACGTGATTAACTATTCAAGAATAGGTAAGTAATACTGTATGAAACGTTATAAGCCCGAATTTTTAATTAAAAATTTCCACAAATATAAGCTATTTATACTTCAGTTTGAGATGTTTGTCTATTGGAAAGTATTGTGATATATCACATTAACCTTAACAAGGTGGACTCGTTTAAAAACTCGGCTTTAACCATGTGATATGTGTTTACCACATTCTGCCAGCGAAAGTTCTGACTACAGTCAAGAGAAATATCTTTCAAACATAGTTATACATAATACAGTAAATAAAATCATATTCATCAATGTACTTTGAATTTTTAAAAAAATTAAAATTACTATCGACTATGTTTCAAATCAGTTCATCATTAGTCCGTACTTTATATATATACACTTATATATATTACATATACCCACTTTTTTCCCATGAAACTTATCGAAATATAAGAAAAAACTTATTTAATTAAGTTATATATGTGTGTGTAAGTTATATAATTATATTACCTGTAGGTTAAAGTAAATCACTTAAAGAATTCATGTAACTTTATATTTTAAAACATTTCTAGATTTAGAATTTGTATTCAAATATTAAATCAGTATCTGTACGTCTGTATATATGAGTAGATATAAAATATACATACCAACAACAAAGCTGAGGTCAATGTCAATAGCTTAACAACTGAGGCATCGCTAGATGTTTGGATGCTTCGTATACTTATTTTAATAAACAGGAAATAATGAAGTATAAGAAAGTATGTTTTTGAAACAACGATGTTTATAGAACAACGACAGCTCAAGGAAGCATGCCGAGAAACTTGTCTCGTATGATCAATCAATATATTGTTTAAGAAGAGGTGATACTATCAAGAACAACAGAAGAGTTATTTAAGACAGAGATTCAGAGAAAGCCGCTGAAAAACACCCGCTATTAGTTTAGATTGGAACAAATAGACACTATCAAGGTTAAAAGAGGTTATTGAAGCTATAAACTAAAGATGAGAAATTGTCTGTTGTATGTTTAAGTTGAAGTGACTTGACGCTATCGAGATAAAAAGGAGTTAAGCAAACTTGGACGTTGAAACTGAGAATCTTGGATAGCGGGACGGCGTGACAGTATGGAGTATATTGATTGATTAATAAATGTAACACACCAGATTGGAGTTCATAAATAAGAAGAAACTCTGACCGCTTGACGACATGTTAGTATAAGTTATTATTACGAAATGAGCTAGAAAATCACAAACAGGAAGTCAGCCGACACCATGGTACTATGAATAGGCGGACAATTCCACCCTCAGCAAGAATAAAAGGTCCAAGAATAGACAACAGAATATTTACAATCTAATAAACAATTTGACATGATTAAAATCATAACTTAGAAGGTTTTTATCTCAGCTCTCATCTTCATCAGTAGAAGAAAGAAGATTAGTCAAGAAGGAATCGAGGAACAAGCTATTACTGAAAACCAGGACATTCACGTCCAAGCTCTTAGTAAGTAATTCTAATGCCATTATTCCGTGACATCAGTCATCATGTTAATAAAATTAAATGGATTATCTATGATAAACATTAATAAACACAAATGTATATGTGTGTGTGTGTGTAAATACAAAGTATTTGAAGACTTGAATAAAAGTGTTATTGGACGTCTTTGTTTCGAGTCTCTTTGTTTTAACCATAAACCCTCGAGATAGTGTCTGTGTGCTCCGTTCGCTCACTACCTCCTTACTTAAAATAAATATTTCATGTAACAACAGGTAGTATTAGTGGACCTCCAGTGGCTACACCGAGAGAATCAACTCGGTCTGCCTGCAAGTGAGCCCACGACAACATTACACAGCAAAATATATAAATGTTAAGTGCAATAACATTTTACCAGTCTTCACTCCACCAGCACGATTAATCACAATCAAGCTACCTGTTCCGACAATAATGGACATAACTGTATATTTATATAACATAACAGCGTTTATGGAGAACAAATAAAACAGACTTTGAAACGTTATGAGATGTTATTTTGAATTACTTCTGTTGTAAGCAGTCTTCTTTTGATATTCAATAAAAAATTGCCTTTGAACGTAAAAGTACTATATTTCGTAACTAGGTACTTTTTTATTATAATTGTGATGTATAGAATTATCACGTTATGTGTTGAATGTACAAGAACGTTACAAACAAATTTATTTTTCTCAAAGTACAATTTTGTGAAATTGAAGTTCAAAACGAGGAGTTTTTCCAACATTTTTTAAAATAATATAATACTTAGGGATGCCAACGAACCTACTGGACTATTTCAGCTGTCCCAATTTGTAAACTAAAATTTATTTATTAATAATTTTAATTAATTACAACTTACGAAGCTTTTTCTTAACACGACTTAAATTTACTCAATCTACAAAATCCAAAGACAACCCATTCCAAAGGCCAAAAATAAAACTGTCTTAGCTGAAAATGACTCCTATTTTGCCAGAAATTGTATTTGTATTCCATAGTTCTGCTATTTTTGCCATTAAATATGAAAAAAATTGTGCATTGAAACTATTAATTCCCTTTACAACCTTAAACACCTGAATTAGATGCTTTCTAACTTTTCTTTTTTTTCAAAATAAAACAACTTCACAAGTTTTAACCTCTCCTCATATAACAACCTCTCAATCCCAGGCACCATACTGGTAACCCCTCTCTGAACCCTTTCCAACAATTCAATGTCTTTCCTTAGGTGTGGAGCTTAAGACTGAACACAATAAACCAAATACGGTCTAGCCAGTGATCTATACAATGAAATTATAACCTCTTCAGACTTGGATTGAATATTTCTTAATCTATTCAATTGATCTAACTACACGAAAGTTGCATTTCACTAGTGCAAGTTAAATCAAATCAAAACTGCAAACCTAGTATCCCAAGATTCAAGAGCGAAGTACCATTGCTGCTGACCACCACGAACGTTTGTTATATCATAAGTCATTCTGCTAATGATCACGTAATAGATTGATTAAATATGGCCAGCAGAAACACCCCACTCTATCTGAGAAAGAACGCTAGTGTTTAACGCAACCATGATCTGTAGAGTTTGATGATTTAGTGACCCCCCAGTGTGAGGAACTGTCGGTTTCTCTATCCTGTTTACTTAAATGCACCCTCATTATACCACCAGGTAAAGACCTGCACCGAGATTACATTATATGTGTTGGGGATAAAGCAGAACATTACCTCAATGTTTAAAAAGGCAGCCGAAGAGGATATGAATAATTTATTGGGGGCATTTGAAGCAATTCAATGCATTAAGTTGATGGTTTCCAGATAATGGAATGCCTGATTCTGAGAATGCATAGCCTGTCTGTTTAGGCTGTAGAGACAGAGGCACAGCTTGGAGACTGGAGCACAACATAGCCAAGCTGGAAAAATAATCAGGGTTACAAGTGAAGTGGTGGCAATTGATGTTACCTCTAGTTATAGTGTTTCTGTTGTCATACTGAGTCTAAAAAGCAATATTCTGCTGCCAGTGTATCTAAAACTGATTTTTTTTGAGGATTGCAACATCCGTTTCATTTCGACACCAGAGTAAATTACTTGCTGGATAAGTATGCTGATGTATTTGTTGGACTGGAGATCTAATTGGGGAGAGTTATAACCAGTTACAGTTTCATAGAAATAGAGAATTTCAATAAAATACTTGCTACACAGGCTTCACTAAACCACTGTTAACGAAGCCAATCCTGAAGTAAAATAGTTATTAATGAATGGGATCATACAACCTTCCAAGAGTGGTAACTTAAAGAAATGAAGAAGGTGATAATAGGTTTTGGGCTGATATATACCAGGCGAATGCCATAACGGGTATTGATGTCTTTCTGTTACCATGAATAGATGAATGTCTAGTCCTATTGAAAGTGTCTAATGGTTTAGCACTTCATACCCGGCCTTTTGATGATCGCAAGTAAAACTGGATAACAAAATAGAGCCAAAATTACTTGAAACACAATAGACTATTTATTTGATTTGTAAGTCATGCTTTTTATACTATGTAATGAAATCTCCTGCCAATTTCAAGAAACTAACAAATATTATGTTTGAAGGCTGTAATGTGGAAATATTCTGGTATTTATGTATTATATCTTGTTATTTTGTCAAATATTCAAGTCTACTGTTTGTCCATGATTAACTGGTGGGTAGGAATGAAACGATTAAAGTTATAATTTAGAAAGTGTGTGTTGTTGTGTACATAAGCTCAATTTCTTGGTCAAATCATGAATATAGAAAGTGTATTTATTGACTCTGCAATGATCAAGGTGATTTGAGATTGACTCCTAGCCTGTGACATGACGAAGAGTTTGAAGTTCTTTGGGTACACATGCTTTCGTGGATATACAGATAATGGTATATTGTCAGCAGCGTTGTTAGTTCCTATTTGACACCAATGCCAGTGATTGTGGAATCATAGCAGAGATGTAGAAGTTTCAGGATGGGGCTGAACAGGACAGGGTGTATATAAGCTACACACTCATTCTGCAGAATTAAAAAAGAAGTGTATGTAGTTGTAGTCAGATAAGAATACATAAGAGGTACACACTCACTCTGGAGAGAAAAGTGTGTATAGCTATGGTATTCATCAAGCTATATGAAGTCTACTTGCATGGTTGAAATCTCACATTCAAGATCGAGCATGTATCGCTGAAGAGGATTATGAACTTTAAAAAACTGGAAGGATATTTGCATGTTGGACTACAGTGTTACAGAAGTACGACATGGTAATAGCACGTTATTCGTAAGCGCAACACAGACTGTTTAACTCACCACATAGTAAGACCATGTTTGTTTATTGAATGTCCTGTTACAGGACACCAAGCTAAGATAAAAACCATTTTAGCTGCCATAATACAGAGCCATATATTAACAGTTTTACTGGACATTCGATGTCAATTTTCACTTATCCACCTTCCCTTAAGAACTCTCTGAGAAGAGGAACTAATAGATCCAGAACTAACATGGACGTTCTTTGCTATAAAACAAGAGAACGTGAAGACAGCTGACATTGGAGTGTAGAGTGTTGAATCAGGTAGTATAAGACACTTATACAAACAATTATAGGTGCACAATAGCGCAATATACCAATATTATTGACCACAGAGATATGGGAAGCAACTTCTGACTGAAAAGAACTGGCAACACGTACTTTCCCAGCTACTGAGTGAAGTTTACTTTATGCAAATTTTCATCGATTTTCAGTGCGAGGAAAGTTGTTTGGCTGTTGTTGTCGTTTCTTAGTTGAAAAACCAGCAAATGAAGATTCTTTTGTGACCATTGATTGCACAGTGCTAAAACAAAAGTAAACTATTCGATTGTCCCAAACTAGAATAGTTGTAGATTGAAAAACGAACGACCAAAAAGGCAGAAATGTTTGTTTGTATTCGTGTGTGACTAAATTTTCTACTGTAAAAGAGTAGTGTAGTTTCGAAAAAGTCTCATTCCCTTGGAGTAGTGGCAGCTATTATGATGAAGAGGCGCAGATGTTATGAGGAAATATTACTGTGCACTTAATAACGTATGACTGATATGTGTATTATAGATACTAATTTTGAGGGTATTGTGATCTTACGGCCAGAAAGCTCGTTCTTTGACGGATTTCAATTGAACATAGTTTTTTTTTACATTGAGGTTCTTTATATTTGCTTTTTTGTTTGATTAACTCTGTAATGTGATGTAGTATTCCAATGTAAAGTCTATTCTGATACAGTAGGTGGTTTATTGTAGACTGTTGTGTTGAGACAAAGTTGAATTCAGAGTGGAGTCATGCACATGACAGTGAACATTGTTTTTGGCAATGAGAATTGTGGCTGAATAGCCTGGAGTGGTCAAGTTCAAAAACACAAATAATTTTTTTTATAAACTTTGTTTTGATTGTTGATGGGTAATTTACAAAAGTAGCCCATATAGGTTAGTGTAACGGCAAACAAGTCTGGGGTTATTTATTGAAAACTACCAGTGCACAAAAGTGTGGAGGTTCGAAACATACATACATATATATGTTAGTATATGTTAATGTCTGTACATTGTAAGAAACTCATGCATATTATACTTTATGTAAATTCATTCATGTATTGACCAACAGAAAGTGAATAAATTGCTGAGAATAGATTTGGGGCACCTCTTAAATGAGTATATGACGAGGGTATTGATTGAGTTATGAAGATGGTTGTGGTTACTGGCTTGCCAGACATTAATTGAATAAGCAACTGAAATGATGGTTTAATTAATCAGTTTTTATATGAAATGTCCAGGAGGTAAAACATTCTTTAACGAGGTGGAATTAAAGAGCATTTGAACGTCTCGCTTTTCTATAATCTAAATGAAGTTTTGATTGAACTGAATTGTGAGAAAGCGAGACGCAATTAACTATGGAAGATGAAATTCATAAACATCATCACAATAGCTTATCTGTGTTCTGTCCACCACGGGTATCGAAACCCCGGTTTCCAGCGCCGTGAGTCCGTAGTCATATCGCTCTGCCACTGGAAGACCTATCATTAATAAAAATTAGCCATTAACTCGTGTTATGCATTTTTGCTGGAACTTGGGCGTAAAGTTTAATATATAAATTTTGTGAGATCATCTATTTTATCTTGTCCATTCCAACTGACGAGCTTTGTCATTAAATAAGTTGGTTGTTCAGGCAGTGACGTAAGATTTGAAAAACATATTGCTAATATAATGTTCACAATCCTTTCATGCTGAATTTTTAACTTGCAAAACCAGAGAAAAAGTCTTTTGTTTTATAGTGTTGGCCGATTTGCTACATTTAAACCATACATCACGAAATAATGTTTCGTCGTTTGAGCATTGGTGTGTGTGTGTGTTGTAACAAAACCACATCGGGGTATCCGTTGTGTTTACTTCGGGGATGGAACTGCTAATTTTAGACTTGTGAATCCGTAGATTAGCATTGACTCTCAATTACTTATGAGCAAACTTATGAAGTGATTATATTTGCTTGAAACTTTTGTTCCCTTAATCATTGTAGTCTTACATTTTATATTCCAAGTTATGTACTGTTATGTGTACTTCTAACTAATACATGAATTTTTGAATGTTGTATGTAATATAAGATTTACATCAAATCTAAATCACCTAACGAGATTTTTATAAAACAAGCTTAAAAGCTTCCATTCAATAAATATGTTGGCAAATAATTCCTGAAACTCATTTTATTTTGTATAGTAGTTTATAATAATCAAACTAAGCACACATGAACCTGTTAAGACAAAAGAAAATAAGATTATTTGCAGTACTTAGAAAACAAATATATGTGCATATACAATTGGGAAAAAGACATGTCAAAATATATTTAAAATAAACTTAATTAAGCATTTCTTGGTATGCATTTTTCATATATTTTCGAGTATGCATATTGTTCGGGGACTTTTAAAGTTTAATGTATAGCAAGTATTATAACAAATTAAAACTTAAGAATTTATATACGAGAAGACCTCTTGAAGTTCTTCAGTCGTTGTCCCTTCTGAATGTTGTTTCAATTCTTCTGATCCAGCTGTTATTCCCCAGTTTTCGGGTTTTGAATAAGAAGCAGAAAACGGGCGTCCAGAAGAAGGGTTAATCTTCTCCCAGTATGTACGACGAGCTCTGAAAAACAAAATGGGAGAAATAGTAACCACAGTATTATTTCCTAATTAAAGATAAGAAAAACTTCCTTAAAAATTCACAGATGGTTAAATAGAACAAGTTTCTCCTCACATTATCCATCTATACACTAAATCATTACCTTGCTCTAACCCAAGGTTTGGTATGCATCCTCAGCCCTTCACCCCACATGTCATGTTTCTCCGATGCTTTGGGTTTCTTCCCCCTTTCTTCTGCAAGTTCTTCTGAAATAGCACGGATGTGATATGGTTCAAAACCACAACATCCACCAATGTAACGGACTCCAAGATTATAGGCTTCCCTAGCAAAACGATGTATGTCCCACCTTGAACAAATCCTCGGTTCCAATGCTGAATATAAAAGCCAACAGTAAATAACTTATTTTTTGAAGTTTATCTACTCTTTGCATTTCTGAACTTTGTAAATTTAATTATGAAACCTTCTCACATAGTCTTCCTTTTGGATAATAATTTATCACTTTAAGACATATTTTACGACAATAACTTAAGATACTGCATCACAATACTTTCTATAAACAAGAGCTCTGATTTCAACGTACGAAGTATGATGGAAAACAAAACGTCAGCTGGCCTTTGAAAATGTTTGATCTCAGTACATAGCGTTTACAATGAGCAAAATATCACTATTATGTTACCTTTTTAAAACGTTTTACAGCTCTCTGTATACCTCCGATAAAACTTAAGACGGTTGAAAGTATTACTGATGTAGAAATTATTATGGTTGTAGATCATGAAGCTCCATGTCTTGCAATTAGGAATATCCGAATCATTGTCTATCAATGTGAATTTATGGCAAAAAAGTCTTAATAACCAGTGTCTTAATAAAAAGCCAGTGTAGCAGTATTTTAAATAAAGATTGTTCTCCAATCATCTGCCATGTTGCAATATATCCTATTAGTGTTTTTTAATACAATGTATTATATTTGAAGAAGCTACAAATTATTTGCATTGCAGTCATTCTATAAAGAGAAATATAATTTCAAAAGTTCCTGCTTTTAGTAAATAGATAATTAAAACTGCACTTTAAAATCTGTGTTTTATTGTCATATATTTCGTATTAATATTGCAATTTTTCATACTCAGAACATGCTGACTGCGATTTAAGACTTTAGAATTTCTAGAAGTTATGTTTCGAGTTTAGGTACAATCAAATTACCAAATGGAAACTCTGGAAGATCAATAAAGCCCTGTTTTCCTACATCAGGAGTAAGAAATGCTATAGGCTGACACATAAGGTGGGCTTTGAGTCCTTCAACATCCAGAGCTTTCTTCATAAGTTTCATGGATTCCAAAGATACAAATGGATCAAAATGGCAATTTACTCCTATTACATCAGCACCTTCGTGATAAAAACAAGAGATTAGAAGCACATTAATACTGTAGTGATACAAAAAACACCCAAAACATTGTGGTGAAAAGTACAAGGACATGTTTTAAAACTAACAAAGATAATCAAAGTACATTATGTGACAAAACTACACTATATAATGCTTTGGATTGTATAGAGCAAACTTAAGAAATGGAATGAACATTACGTCACAAAACTAGATAAAAAGAAAATTGACGAGTACCTGCTTTAACCAACTTTATTGCACACTCTCCACACGAGGTATGATGAAGGTCACCTTCAGGACCAATACACATGGTAGCTGCCACAGGTAACTTTGTCTCCTTGCAGACTTCAATTGCCCACACTATCTCTTCAACATATTCAAAATACTGCAAAAGAAAGACTTGAGTAATTCTTTCCAAGAAAGAAGTTTAGAACTGGAACTAATCAAAGCTCTTAATTTGTGTAAATGAATTTGTTTAAATTATATGGAACCAGTTTGTAAACACATTAAAATAGTAATCTTGGAGGAGAAATCTCTTTCAGATTCATCTGATCACAAGGGTACATTTTCTAGAAACAAACCAAAGATCAAGTATCAATTATTTTTGTCCATATTTATCTAAACTTTAAAAAAAAAAACAATTGTAACAATGTATTACTTATTTGGAAACAGCATAGATAGGAGAAATTTAATCATATTTCTACCTTAAATGAGATTTCATCACAAATGTTGTGTAGGTATAGAACAATGTATCTAATAATATCCAATACGAAATATTAAGTTCGGTTTTTATTTCAGTTACCTCATTCTCTTTATGCTTAGAAAGTTGAAATGTTTCTGAATAACTCAACAGCTCAAGTTTTCTTATTAACGAAGTAATTCAGCACAAGAGAAATTCATAAGTCTACTATACCTCACAGATAAGAAAATCGACTCGATTTTCAGTGAACACTTTGACCTGTTTTCGAAATTCTTCCTGCACCTTCTCTTTATTCCTGTCTGACAGATAGGTTGGAGTTTGAGAAAGTCCACCAGCAACAAGGCAGTCACCTTCTTCTGCCACTTCTCGAGCAATTTTGCATGCTGCATTATTTATGTCCCTCCCCTGAAAAGAAATACCAGAAGAATAGAGCTATAATTTTTCCCATAACCAATATTTGATTCGAAACTTTTTCCTTTATTTTTTTTACTTACCCCATATCGCAAATTATAGGGATGCAAAATTGTTACGCACTAAACATAACCCCAGTACACATCTTCTCTTCTATTCATCGCTAACAACTTTTGTCAGGACTAGATGTGATATACACACGAAGTCATCACCCTAGGAAAGGCAGAGGTGAGAAGATACTAAAAAGTCATTAGTGAGTTTCGTTCCTTTTGGGCAACACCCCACATGAGCCTGTTCTTTAGAAACTTAAACCTAAAGAAGGAAAAAAGAAAATAATTCACTGGAGAAATCAAGTACACTGTTTGTTTGAAAGTTCTTGTACCTTCTCACTCTAACATAATTAGAACTGCAAAGCTGGCAAAGTAAGTGAAAATTTTTTCAAGCAGCAAATGTAAGTATCATGACCACACACTTACTGTGAATTTTGTTCCAGCTTCGTTTCCCCTGTTTGCTAGTTTATCATCACTGGCATAAAATGTGAAGGCTTGCATTACATCTGAACCAGCTCTTAGAAATTCTTTATGAAGTTGACGCACTACGAAACATAAAATATAAAATAAATATGAAATGTAAAAAAGGCATAAGAATTAGCATTTTAATGGCAAGTATTCATAACGTTATAAACGTTCTCAAGATGCTAGTGGTTGAGAATAAGGCATCGTTGTTAAAGTTATTGGTATTATTATGAATATCCCTAAATTTTCTTACCAGCTTCTGGATTCTCGACACATGCTTCTGGTGTCGAAGGTCCTATTTTCACATAACCTCGTTTCTCCAAAGCAAACACAAATCCTCCATCACCAATGACCACTCCCTCTTCCAAACGTTGCAGTAATCCCTTCTTTATTAGTAAAAAAGAAGAAACTTGATTCAGTTGAAATTCAATAACTTCAATATAAAAGCTTTTTGTTAAAGTCAAAGATATTAATTTCTGATCAAAGAAAGTTCCTTATTAATTACACCAAAATTATCAGTCATGTCAGTAATTTGATATTCCAATAATTTGGAAGATACACGTATAAAGCAAAAGGGTATGTAATAGCTAAAATTCACTGACTTACAAGTGTTGTCCATAAACAGTTTTCATTGGCAACAGATAAGTTTCTAATCAACAAATAATTTCGATTTTAAAATAAAATTTAAAAATTAGAAATAAGCGGCGGATATAATTAGATAATTGAAACGGTAAGATATGATAAAGTCAGACTGTTTACCAATGTTTATATTTACATGCGGAAACTTTGATCGAGGTTAAAATTCTACAAATCAAGCCCCTGTATACCTATTTCCCCCTATAAATACACATCACCTTATAATAAACAATTATTTTGTCAAGTGTTATCTAACACTAACATCTCACTTATTCCTGCTATTAATGAAAACTCGTGAGTGAAAGAAAGAAACTGTATAATACGTTAACTACACTATTTCTCCAATAGTGCAGTTTTGCTTAAACTTAGATATTACACGAATATTATAATTTTCTCCAAACGATTTGCAAATTTATAAATATTTCCTCTTCTTGAAACTTGGAAGCAATACGTTTAAATATTCTTTCTTCTTGAATATGTTCGCGCACACTATACAGTTACTGAAAAACATGCAATGAAGTTTATATTAGCACTATAATAGAAACTGCAAACGAAGAATTGAATTTATTTATTACAGGCTGCTATTCTGACAATTACAACTTTTAATTGTGAAATGCATATAAAACAAATGAAGTGAACATTTGAATACATGTCATTTTATAACAGTTCTTAATTTCGACACTAAATATCCTCAATTGTTAAAAGCTTTATTAAAGTTCAGAGCTCTGCGATCTACTAAACTCGTTGTTTCTCTCCAAATTAATTCTTATTGCTTATAAATAAGTTCACAATGAACATTGGTCGTTACTTACTTTGTTATCTTGAACAGGTCCCATTATATAAAACTTTCGGCGTCTTTCTTTTCTTCCTGTTCGTCTATTGGTTGTTGATATTTCACACTCCCACTTTCTCCAACTTTGACGAGAGCGACATGGTGATGCTACACGTTATTTATACCAGAGGAGGCAGTGATTGTCATGTGATTAACTATTCCCATTTTCAAAAACAAGTAAGGAATAATATTAGATAACCGTTATTAAATAGGTAAAAGGAGTTAAGATACCCTAAATTTCATCATCGTTTTATTTAGGCTTCTGATGTCAAATACAGTTTATCTGTACAATCATCTCCCATTACAGATACTAATTTCGGAATTATTTTTACGTATACCTCTTTACCTTAACAAAATGGACTCGACCAAAGACGTAGCATCAGCAACACGACCGTGTTTACTGTGGAGCTTGCAATGTAGGGGCTAATCACAGTCAAGGGAACTTTCAAGTTAATCATAATACAGTGAGTAGCAAATCATGTTCACTTATGTATTTTGAAAAATCTATAAAAAAAATTCAAGATTATTTTACGATTGCGTTTTAGTCGTGTTTTGAATGATTGTTCCAGCTCATTTTTAAATCGGTATCTGATACAGCTACTTTCTTTCCACGGAACGTAATGATAGAAAGCAAAGGCGCTCAACTTGGGTATGTTTTCTTTATTTTAGTTCTAAGTTAGTTTGTTTATTTTTTTTAAATTCGCGAAACGTTACTCGAGGGCTATCTGCGCTAACCGTCCCTAATTTTGCAGTGTAAGACTAGAGGGAAGGCAGCTAGTCATTACCACTCAATGCCAATTCTTAGGCTACTTTTTTACCAACGAATAGTGAGATTGACTGTTACATTATAACGCCCCCACGGCTGAAAGGTCGAGCATGTTTGGTTTCACTGTGATCCGAACCCGCGACCCTATAATTACGAGTCGAAAACCTTAACCCACCTGGCCATGCCGGTTCCTGCAAGTTAGAGTTGAGCGCTGGATAAATTTGTGTAAGCTTCCTGGTTGAATAAAGGAAATGGAGTATTAATCTCAAGTTTATGAAATGTATTAAAACAGTAATAACACACATGTAAATATAAAATATGAAAATAATTGCAACATAATATTTTATAATATTAATAGTCTACATTTGTGCGTGGAAAGAAGTCATATTAAGTGGAATAAAATTATATTTTAAATTTTAAAATTTTGGGTAGAAAATAAATTAAACAAAGTAGAAAACCACAATATAAATTTATTTTATAACAAGGAGGCTGTAGTAGATTTGAAAAAAAATAACGTTGTTAGCATTAAAGAGTTTAGAAAGTAAGTTAGCTTGTGAAAGTTAGGCCACGTACAAGCATCTGTGTTTTCAGTTAATAAAACTATAAACTTATAACAATTGTTATCAAACACGTTTGTTTTTGCTTCCTTGTTTGTTTATTTGTTTATTAAGTTTCTCCAGCTAATGATGTTAATAAGGCGAGTCTTAATTTGTAGGGCCAGGTGGTTAAGGCACTAGACTCGTAATCTGAGGATCACGGGTACGAAGCCCCGTTGCACCAAACATGCTCGCCCTTTCAGCCGCGAGGACGTTATAATGTGCAGTCAATCCCACTATTCGTTAGTAAGAGCGAATCTCAAAAGCTGGCGGTGGGTGGTGATGACTAGTTGCCTTCCCTCTCGTCTTACAATACTAAATTAGGGATGGTTAACGTAGATAGCCCTTGTGTAGCTTTGCGCGAATTCGACAAACAGCAACAATTATCTTTATTTATAGTCATATGAAAATTTTTGACTTTTCTCTTTGATGTATTTCCAACATATCTTAAAATGTCCATCAAGTAAGATGCTACTTACAATTCGTTGTTCACGTGTATATTTAAATTTGAAGATTTAACGACATAGTTATACCTCTTTCTTCGTAAAATTGACTGAAATGTGTGTTTTCTTATGGCAAAACGACGTCGGGCTATTTGGTGAGTCCATCGAAGGAAATCGAACCCCTGACGTTAGCGTTGTAAATCGGTAGATTTACCGCTGTGTCAACAGGGGACGTCATTGGTTTGGTTTCGTTTCAATTTCGCGCTGAACTACACGAGGGCTATTTGTGCGGGACGTAATTGAAATACCACTGATTAAATATAAATAAATACACAAAATACTTCAACCTCAACTTCCAATATCTATTGCTGTATTAGAACTATATTTAATTTTGATATCATGTGTATGGCCCAACCTCTGCTGCTTGTATAATATTTATACTCTATTTTGTTCGTTATGAGTACTTATTCTGTAAAAAATAGTTAATGTTTCAAGAAACAGAATCGAAACGTTTGACGTATCTTGAACATATTTGAAGACAGCTTGTGTTGCTAGTTAAACCTAAACACATTAAGGTCTTAATTTTAATATCCACCTTTCGATGTTGACGACTCACGTACATATAGATGAAGATACCTTACAGATATTTGTATAGTAGGTCATAATGATCAATCATATCTCCATATTAATTTCAGTAACACTTATTCTTCTATCCATACTAACAATCGGACCAAACATCTCGAGTAGTTGAGTTAATGTACAATAATGTTTGAAATAATGCGTTCATCTGTGCACCACAGAACGGCTAGTATGAATATTATTGTTCTCTGCTTTAATAGTAAAAGTGCTAATACCCATACCGGCTGTTCTGAAATACATTTTTATTTCAAGTGAGTCTCTCGTCATCAAAATGCGTTAATTTCCTCGTCACAAACGTAACGTTCTTCATGAGTCTCCTATATTATCAATTTGCGTCATGGTTTTATACAATATCCTTCTATTTTTTCTACAGTTGTGCATTAAATATGGGACGAATCTTAAAACATTGGGTAACAAAATCTATTTTATAAAAAAATACATTTGAAGATATTTTTCTTTGTTTTCTTGGAGAAAACTCATATAATTTCAAGAAAGATTGTACATAAGAGTGAACACAAATGCAAACGCACTTGACAGTGTTTCAGTGTATACAGAGAGAGAAGTCTCAAGACTTTTCTCCCTAACTAGGGTGATCAGAAACGTTGTGGTTCCTCTTCGTCCCCTCACGTGAAAGATTATTTAACTGTGCTTGGAATTTTGCCTGATTTGATTTTCACTTGTTTAAGGTGATGAAGTGTGATGAGGCATTAGAAAATTAACGGGTGAGAAGGGGGGAGCAAAACAAAGACGGCACCAGAGAAGTGAGCCAGGCCAGAGCCCGACAAGCAGATATCAACGTAAACCGACCCGATTCAGGGCTGGGCAATGATGTTGCCTTGGTTGGGATCTAAAGATTCAATGCCTAAGATTTAGATGTAGGGGTAAACGGGAGTGCCCGAAGGAAACCCACTTTTACTTTTACGGGACAGGAGCCGAAAGTTTTACCTCTCCTGTGCCCGAATCTGAAAAAGAAATACATGTAAATATTAACATGAATTTACCTTATCTGTGATTATGTATTTTGTTGAGTGATTTGTGATTGTTGAAATATGTTATAGGGTGAAATGTAATTTGTAGGTGCACTGGCTAATTTACATAATGATGCTGTTAGCTGATTTCTATGTTCTACTTGTATGATATTTCTATGAGTTGGTACTTTACTGAACTTGTGTACATAATTTAGCGGTGTTTGTGATGGTAGTCCGTTTGCTGTTCTTAATATTTTATTTTGTTGTATTTAGATATTCTGTAGTGTGTTGTTAGACATATTATGTGTGACTTGACATCCATATTCTATTAACGAACGGAGGTAAGCCTTGTATATTTGGATGGTGGTTTAGTGATTGATTCAAACCATTTCATGTAGGAAAATAAATTTTAAATTAATGAAAATTATGTAAAAATTATTTTAGATACGTAAACACACTGATAAGAAAGAAAATTACAATGTTTACTAGAATAAAAGTTACGAAGATAGTTTGATAACTAAATGGAATGTATACTAAAAGCAGAGCAGGCTGTTCCTTACATTGGTTAGTGTCGAAACGGGTAAGGAAGCAGCGAGCTTTGGGTAAATCCTAAAGGGATTATAACATTCTTGAAATTTTCTTTTAAAGCTAAGTGTTACTGAGTCATACCAATATGACCATCAATGTATGAATATGCTATGCTGTTATTAGTCAACGATCTAGTGCAAAAACGGAGTTTAGGTGAATCTTTCACGTAACATGTATGTAACAAATTAGAACTCTTATGCTTTACGAATTTTGCTCAACAATTGGTCAAGCTAATATTTAAAAATGCATACAAGGCAATCATAGTATTCACATGCAGAGCTAATAATTTGGAAATAGATCCAGACTAATCATTGCACCCACTGAAATATAAAATTAGTAACAGTAAAAACGGATTGATGCTAAAAAAAAAACAGAGAGATTGCCAGTTCTCAAACGTATTGATAATCAGTATAGAATTGTTCTGTAATAGTTGGTATTTTTTATTTAGTAACAGTATGATCTCTATTATAGGAGTTATCATTTCTGTGAATTTTTACAAGTTTGAGTTGTTTTATATATTATCGTTATTGTTTGTCTTGTTCTTTATGATAGATGTGAAGATTAAATATTATATAATAAAACTAAATTTCTAGTGCTCGAACTGAATGATTTTTCCAAGATTTCTCAGTCGTGTATAGAGTAAATAAATGAAGAATAAAAAATCGAATTATTTTCTGATGTTTAGTTCAGCGATATGTGAAAACATATAAAACTTTACTAGTACAGAAAATTCTGTCCAGACATTTTGTTAGGAATATAATATTTCGAGATGGACTTCTAATATATATTCAGAATGTTTAATCAGTACGAATGAAAGGTATTGCCTAGAAATGCGACACTGATGGCTACCATGAGGTAAGTAAAGCGTACGTTCACGGGTCCTTATTAATGATGTTCGTGTATACCACTCTAAATATATTAGCTCCTACGTAAAAAAATATCACTGTATTTATACTGTATATAACTATGCACGTAAAAATGCGATCTCTTCTGCATGATAAAATTGTCATGATTTATTATATCGGTGTATTTTTCTATATATAACATATTACTGGAAAGCTATCATACATACATTTGAGTCCTCATTCTAAATCGCCTATTATTAAATAACCTTGGAGAAGTTACGGCTGCACTGTTTAATAGTTATGATTAATAAGATGGCACAAATGATCACATCCAAAATTTGCAATGGTAAAAGGCGGAGAAGGTGCAATTTCACATGTTTATAATGTTTGCCTTAGAAAAAAATGTACCAAACGGCACAGCAGCATATCCGCGAATTTACAACGCTAGAAATCAAATAGCCAATACTGTAAATTGTACTTAAATTCAAGCAATAAACCTCACAAATGAAATTAATATACACATTATTACAGTAAAATATGTAATTTTAATTTTGATCAAATGAACGAAAAACAAAATATTTATTAAATTTTTATTTACACATAACAAAATTCCCCAGCGGTATGTCTGCGGACTTATAACGCAAGATACCGGTTTCTGATATCCGTGTTGGGCAGAGCACAGATAGCCCATTCTGTAGCTTTGTGATTAACTCGAAACAACAACAACACAAAACAAAACTTGTAGTTAGGAGAAATAAGTAATTACTCACAATTTATAGGCTTATTTTTAATATAAATGCATAAAAAAAGTCACACGCAATACTAAATACACCTTTATATCTCAAATACAAAACATACATCTAGTTCATAAACCTTTGAAATTTATGGTTACAGGGTGACCATGTGTCGGCTGTCATTTCTTTACGAGAGCGTTTCTCAGTGGCGTTCCGGTTTGGTTTTACAACACATAAAATAAATGGTTCGCATCATCTTGGTAGACACAGCAGATAGCTCGATCTGGCTTTACTATAAGAAAATACAAACACTTCACGATTGATAACATTCTGGATAGTGGCGTATTTAGGTAGGGGCGAGAGGGGGCTCAGCCCCAGGGCCCATCAATAATTTATTCTTTGTAAAACTACGTGGGATGTAGGGCCCTCATCAGTTATTATCCCTCAGCCCACACAATTTTAAATCCATCACTGGTTATGGACTACATTCATTTCAAAATATCAGAGATCCACATAAATTTCCCGCAAACTAGACTCAAAGAGATCTTCCAGGAGACTATTCAGTATAAACCAATTTTACCATATATTAAAACTCGCTCGAAGTTGTAAAACGTACATAACCCCAGCCAATGTATATACCATATTTATATTTGTCATAATACTTGAAACAGTTCATTTTAATTCCATTAATTTTCTTTTATCTGACTTTCATTTACGCTCAAAAACAAAAGTTTAGTTTTTGTAAAACCATGTTTCTGGATATTCTTGGATCTATTGTTTCTACCATTAGTGCCTGAAAATAAAAGTAACTATTTTAGGGAGTATCTTATAACATGGTATGTTTAGATATTATACGATATAATATTTGATAGTTTTTATTATCAGGATCCGAGAACCACATATATTCAATTTTCTAACATTAGACCTCTAATTGCATTCTTTGATCTTGTATATCATTTGAAAACTAAATTTATGGCAAGTATAAATATAAAAATGTATTTCATCTTGTACAAAATGACTTGTGGTTAAAAACATCACATAAGTGTATCTTGATAGTATGAGTAAAGAATGTGCAAGTGACAATAAGCTGGCACAAAATGGCACGGAAAATAATTTATAATAAATGTATACACGTTTTATAAAAGAAGTTCTAAGTTCTAGGAATATGACGCCAGAAAGCGATCTTCAGATACGTCGATGTTTTGCTTCGTCGAACTCGAATTTTTTTTCATAAGTTTGTTTTTGAATGCTTATTTGATTGTTGGAATTATTTGAATACTCCGTGATGACGAGAAAACACACTTGTAGAGAAAAATATATATCTAGAAACGGCTGGTATCAATGCTTTCTCTACCCATACCAGCTGTTTGTAAATATATTTGAATACTTGTTCAAATCTTTAATTTTTATTCCATTTGTATTCTATCAACGCGCTATTCTGTGAACGTATCTCTGTAAATTCGTTATATAGCTTCAAACTAAATATATTTTACGTAAACACTACGTGCTTTTACATCTATATACTTTATTTATCACATAAATGAAATTCTATTATTTACTCTAAAGATTAGTGTTAGATATTTTACGTTTAAGTTGTACAAATGGTAAATAAAACAAACCACTTATTTTCATCTTATGAAAATTTCGTTTCTTATTATATCGTAATGTTTAGGCTCTTTCCGTTTTTTCCGGAACAATGGTAATGTGCTTAACTCCTAAATTGTCGTGTTTTTGTTTATTTTTACCATTTTGAGAATAGCAGTCTCTAGTACCAAAATACACAAAAAACTACACTACCTGAGAAACATTTTTGATTTGAAAGTACTATCTTTATTATTATTCTCTGAATATTTATCTCTTTTGGTGTTCACAGAACAAAGTAATAACAGGCCCGTCCTTAAGAGTTGCTGTCTCCTTTTCTTTCATCCTGGGTGACTTTAATGGACATCATCCCCTCTGGGGAAGTGCTGATATTTATAGGAGGGATCGCTCTGTAGAGCGTATGCTCTCAGATCACAACCTTTCTCTTTTAAGTGCTGGTTCTTCTTATTATTTCCATGTACTTTACTGCTATTGATCTCTCGATTTTCTCCCCTTCATTATTCTCCCATTTTACATGGAGGGTTGACATTAATCCATGAGTCAGTATTCGTTTTCTATAATCTTGAGAGAGACTGGCCGTGGTCGATGCCACCCGACCCGTGTGCCCCGGTGGAAGCTGGATCAGGCAAACTGGACCTCTCTCACTGCTCTAGCAAAACTTAATTCTGCCATCGCCTTTAAGCCATCAAGGAACGACCGTATGTGGTATCAGTATCTGACTGTATTATACAAGCAGCTGCTCAATGTATTCCTAAAACCTCGACACGTTTTTTACTATATCTTCTTTTATGGTGAAATCCTGTGTGTCACATGGCAAGGAAGGCTCAAAAACGGGCCTGAGATACTTTCTGTAGATATCTCACACTCTCGAACCGCATCAATTTCCAGCAGGCACGTGCACATGCTCTGTGGGTAAGATGTCAAAGCCAGAACCAATCTTGGATTATGTTGACAACCAGCATATATTCTACCACCAGTTATAAAGTCATACGGGCAAGATTGAAAAGGTCAGTGGGCAGAATAAATCTGTTCCTCTCTCGATCTTGCTTTCTGATAACCATGAAGAAGCTGATACCCGGAGCATCATCAGTACTGTAGGTGAAGGATTTTGCCAGGTATGGAGCACTTCTGCCTCTTTTTCCATCTTCTCAGCCATCAAGACTCGAGCAGAGTATTTACCTCTTTCCTTTCGAACTAATTGTGCCTATGACTATAATCATCCCTTTACACTAGCGGAACACAAATTGGCCCTTCATCAGTCTGGCAGTACATCAATTGGACCTGATGATATACACTATGACAAGCTGCGCCATCTATTTCCTGCTTCTCTTGCTATTCTTCTGATTGTTTTTAACCGAATCTGGCAGAAGAATGTTTTTCCTGATGTCTGGCGCCAGACTATTGTCCCACCTTTCTCTAAGCCTGGGAAAGATCTCAACATTCTTTCGAAATACCGTCCCGTTGCTTTGACGACCTGTTTCTGTAAGGCCCTTGAGAAGATGATTGATATTCGTCTGTTTGGCTCGTCGAATTAAACAACCTTCTCTTGCCCACCCAATGTGGGTTCTGATGACAGCACTCCACTATGGACCACCTGATTCGACTTGATACGTCAACCAGAGAAACCTTTATCAAATGACATCTTGTATCAATATTCTTTGACATCAGGAAGGCTTATGATACAACATTGGAGGTATGACATTTTGTAAGTCCTCCATATATATGGGTTACGTAACCACATCCCCATTTTTATTAAAACATTTTAATGGACAGGAGATTCCAAGCCTGTGTTGGTTCGACACTTTCCCTTTCTTTTCTATAGAAACTTGGAGTCCCTCAAGGCTTTGTTCTGAGTGTCACACTTTTCAGTATAAAAATTAATGCCATCTCTGAACAACTTTTTTCTCTCTCTCTAAAACCGTTCACATGCACTTTTGCCGCCAATAGGGTATTCATCCCAATTCTGAACTTTGTATTGATGAAGTTGTACTGCCTGTGGTCCCTGAGACAAAGTTCATGGGACTTATCTTTGACCGTAAGCTGACCTTTATACCACCATCAAGCAGCTACTGGTCAAATATACAAGAACATTGAACATCCTCCATGTCCTCTCTTCCACCAATTGGGAAGCGTATCGACGTTCTATGCTAAAGATATATCATGAAACTAGAGTATGGATCACTGGTCTATGGCTCTACCGGATCGTCGGCCTTAAAGATGCTAGACCCTATTCATCATCAAGGACTTCAGCTCTTCACTGGGGCTTTCCACACTTCCTTAGTTCAGAGCTTATACCTAGAGTCTCGTGAACCTTCTTTGCACCTCCGCCATTTCCAATTGTCTTTACTATATGCTTCAAAACTTTGTTCTTTACCAAAGCAACTCACTGGGGTTGTGTTTTCCTTCCTCAGTGGGCCATGCTTTTTCAGACTAGATGGTCTGCCAATGATCCTTTTGGCCTTCATATCCTGGCGCAGTTAGATGAATTGGGTTTGTTCTTGGATAATACTGCTGTATCCACTGGTCACCCCATCTCTACATGGCTCTTACAGTCCCCAATTGTGACCTGTCTTTAAGTCATCTGAGAAAAGTAGACACTCCTGATTAGAAATTCTGTCTGGTATTTGCTGAACACCTTTCAAACCATCCTTCTATTCCTATTTATACAGATGGTTCAAATCAGGTTACTGTGTGGGCTTTGCCACGTTTTGTTATGGTTCAATTGTTGCATGTAGAATCCCCTCTATAGCTTCTACTGAATATTCACTACTGAACTGTCTGCCATTTCTCTTGTTCTGTATCACAGAGAAGTTAAGTAGTACTCAAACTGCACTATTTAAACTGATTCGCTTAGTTCTCTACTGGATCTGGAATCGCTTCACGTTGGTTCACACCCTGTTCTCGCCGATATTCAATACCGACTGGCCCATTTCTCTTTAGCATCTAATTCTATTCAGTTTTTCTGAATGTCGGGCCACGTTTGTATTCGCGGGAACGAGCTTGCAGACACGACAGCTAAGTCTATCTGCTCTGGTACTGTCACCACTGTGCCTGTTCCATACATGGACTATGGTCCTGTATTTATGGCTCTGCTACATGCCAAGTGGCAGTCGACTTGGAGTGAGCAACGCAAAAACGAGCTTTTCCAAATAAAACCCTATATTGGACTTTGACCATCTTGCTTCCGTAAGGATCGGAAAGAGGAAGTTGTTCTAGCTAGCTACGCATTTTGTCACAATTTTTTTAACTCGTCGTTTTCTTTTATCTGGAACTGATGCACTAGTGTGTAGTTTGTGTAGCACTCAGATCACTATGAGCTACATTTTTTCTTCTTTTCGTCGTTACGACTCTCAAAACGACTACACCGTTTTAAACATTTTCTGTCCCAAGGTTTGTCCATAACGTTAAATAGTGTTATTGGTGATGGTGACACTGTCTACTTTGGTAATGCTTTTAGTTTTTTAAAGGCAATTAATCTTTTTAATGCCATATAACTTTTTTAATTTATACACTACACCTTTCTAATGTGGCTCCCTTATAAAAATCATAGTTCTTCTAGCTCGATATAAAATTATAAACTGGTCGTGACATTAAATACCTTGAAACTAGGACTGGAAAGGCTAACTTCAGGTGGCTGACGTTGTTTTTTGTACTTAGCTGTTAGTCTTCCGGGTGAGTTATGATTATTACAGTTACGCTATAGAAAACCCTTTACAACTTGAGTAACTGTAGTTTTTTCTCTTAACGTTGTAGACTAGATGTAAACATTGGTTTTATGCTATTTATGATTGTGTTTTTTTGTTTTACCTTAATTTCCTTCTATAAATTTTACTAAATTTACGTTTAACTCTTTGTTGGATGCTTGGCTCAGATAGCCGAGCTGCTTTGTGCCATAAGACGCCAAATTAACCAACCAGTTGTTGGTAAAAGAGTAGCCCCAGAGTTGGCGGTGGGTGTTGATGACCAGCTGCCTTCCCTCTGGTCTTACACTGTTAAATTAAAGGAAGCTTGCGCAGATAACCCTAATGTAGCTTTATGCGAAATTCAAGAAACAAATAAACATAACAATATTAAGGAGTTGTGAAGAAAAATACATGTTAATTATTAATATTAATACTATTGTTTCTTTATCCATAAATATGTTTGAATGGAATGAATAAAATTTAATTTATTATTATTGTTCCTTCATCACTAAATGAAACTCAATGGATACTATAATTGTTTCTTCTTTAATTTTCATAAATGAAAATTTTAACAAATTTACTCAAATATTTAAGAGGTATCTTATCAGAGATAGCCAATCAAATCGGGAAGTAGCCCATTTTCTATATTGAGACTAAGTTTGCAAAGCACAGTATCCTACAATTATTAAGTAATGTACTTTAACCACTTTTCTTTACAGATGTGTGAAGTCAGTTTTTACGTATTTATGTATTATCTTTTTCAACAGGCTGCTTTTCTAAAAGTTGTATCCTTTACTGTGTAAAAGAATTAATACACATTTACAAACTTGCAACATCTACTCAAGGTATTTGTAATAACAAAAATTACACCATGACCTCAATTCCTTTTTTCACAAAAAAAATTAATGATAAAAATTAGTAAACTAACCTCCCAGCAGAATTATTATTTTAATGGTTAATATTAATAGAATTATCTAAACGGATTAAGGAATTTTTTAGACACAACATAGAATAATGACAATTTTTCTTAGACATGTAATATGTCTTTCTATTCTAAAAGCAATGATAATTGAACTCCCAAAATTCTTTATTGTTGTCAGTTATGCTTTTGATATGTTATTCATTGGATATATTTTTATATTTCACAACTTGACAATCTTATAGAGCAACACAGTCAAATGTAACTTTTTCATTGAAGAATACATAAAATAAAAGATATGTAGTACATTCATATTAGATTGCTTTGATTGTTCCTCTTTAGGTCTTTTTTGTGGTTGGAAAAATTTTATCATCTTACAATTCACTATAGTTTGTAAAAATTAAATAATTAAAATAATAAATGCTGATAAAAAAATACAGGAATATACATTACTTTGAAGCCTTTTCAAGAGGAAACAACAATTCCAAAGTGAGTTAAACCTATACAAAAAGCGTTATGTATTAGTGTTTAATAGAATTTTTATTTAGGTTACGTTGTTATAGTAAGGCAATGTTTTATTCCATTGTTATATGTTCAATCCATTAACTTTTTACACAGTAACAAGAAAATTTTATGAATGATTCTGTAGTAGTTTGAATTATTAAAAATGTCTTACTAGCAAGTTGTAGGAGACTAATCCTTTACTTCATTTGCAGAGCACTGTTGTAACAAGCAGTTCTCAGGTTTAAATCTGAGGTGAGGGAAACATATATTGTGAAAAAATAAAAATACCACTCTTCTTGTATTCCTTCTTTTGCTAATTTATTTGTTATATGTATGAAAGTTTATTTACTACCTTCCCTAAAATTAAGGATTGAATCTTTGCTAATCTTTTTAGACCCAGTAAAGCTAATAGAAATCAGACTACTTTGACCAAATCATGGAAGGACAGAGCAGAAACTGTAGTAATTGGTGCAGGAGTAGGAGTGAGCATAGCATATCACTTAGCCAGACTAGGTATGAAAGATGTTGTTCTACTGGAGAAATCAGATTTAACAGCTGGTTCTACATGGCATGCTATAAGTAGAAAATGGTTTGTAAATTTAAGTTTGTAACAGTAACACTTTTATCTGATAACTGTAGTTGAGCGCTTTAAGAAATAAAAAGATAAACAAAACTATTTTACCAATTTAGATCTTCCCTCACTCACAAATCTAAACAAATACATCATTTAAATTAAGTATCACCCTTCACATCCATATTCCTATATAATGAAAGTGTAAAATAATTTAAACTAATTGTGCATTTCACATAATATGTTAAACTTTTACATAAGTTTAAGACTGTAAATGAAAAATAGAAGCCCTTTTACTCTATGATTGAAATTATTGACAGAAAGAATGATCTTTCAAACCACTAATAGTTTTCAAACCTGAAACAAGGTTTTCACCTATTATTCTATATTTTACAATGACATAATGTAATAGTTATTAATTATTGGAATGTCACTCACAACTGTTTTGATCTTGTGAACTTGTAAATCTTTACATCATAGGATATTTTCATAATATATAAAATATAAAAAAACAACAGAATTTACAGTCTACTATAATTGAGGTTCTCAAATGATTGACATTGATTTATAAAGTAAGAGAGGTTGTGCAACTTGTGGTTTATTGTTAGGTTTTTTTAAGAATTGTTTGTTTCACTTTATTTCTTAAAGGCAGGACTTACAACTCTCTATCATGGAGGAATTAATATGGAAAAGATACACTACTACAGTATTGGATTTTTAGCACAGCTTGAACAAGAAACTAAGAAGGTTTGTTGATAATATTTTAATGATGAGATACTTGATAACAAACTTTTTTTTCTCTTGGCATCAAGCCAGTTTCTCTCAGGCGTTAAATTAAAAACAAATATCAAGCTGTTTTTTTATGAAAATAAACTTTTTCTAAATCTTCTAAATATTCTGTATAAAACTCAGATGTTTTCCATAATTGGTTAACAGGTATGGTTATATTGGTTTGTTTTTTTTGTCATATATGGAGACAATATATGTTAAATATGTGACATTAAAGTTGAGCATTGTAAACATGCAATACACATGACCTATTAAATTTACTTATCAAGGCAACACTAAACTTTGTTTTGCTTTAGTTTCTTATACTGATGTTAGTAGTGTTTTTTATTATCTCAAATATTAGTATGTGCAACTAAATAGCTGCTGAACTGAATTATTACCACTTTCTTTAATCATAATATTTAGTAAACATGTACTTTGCTTTAGATTTTTATTTATGTCTGGATTGCTCAACAGAATGACTCTCAGTTGAATTTTAAGTTTGATTTTTTTTTTCAAACAACCCTCAGGCTATGATTCTTTCCTTACTTGAAAAATGAATATAGATTTACCCAGATATTAGATAATATTTCACCATCTTATTCTGTACTGATCTGTAGGGAGACAGTATATAAATCATAGATATTGCTTCTAGGAAGCAAAATAAATCATGACCAGGATACTGCATAGCAAAGTAAAGAACATACATTAAATATATATTTTCATATAATGCACATAATGACTTACAGATCCGATATTGTGGTTGTTTATGTTTTGGGCTGTAATTAAACTACCTCGACATAGGGATTGCTACCATGTTTCCTGATTATTGTTTAATTAATTTAAATAAACATTAATTACAGTCTCTTTAGCAACAAAACTGGAATGTAATATTATGAGAGTATAAGAGTGTTTTTCTCAAATGAATTTTGTTTTAAAGTCATTCCAAGTTAGATTTCTGGTTTTGTATCACAGTTAGTTTTTACTTCACAGTTTTTATGGTTATGATACAGTATTTGATCTTTTCTATGGAGTTCTTTTTTACTGTTTATTTTTCGTTTAACTATAATATGTCTACTGATCAGAAAAAGATGTTTCATTTCTTTTTACATTTGAGTTATGAGCAAGGGCAATATACTTCAAAACAAAGATTTTAGTAGACCCAAAACAATGTGGCACAATAATGATTGACAGTCTTGTTAAACAAGCAACATATTTTTACAGATGTGGATCAGTGTAAGATCTCAGGTGTTTCATATTTGTTCTTTTAACACATGGTCAAAATAACATTTCAAGTAACTGTATTTTGTTCTTCTGATAAGTGATGGTAAACATTTTGTCTTAACAGATGGATGTTTGTAAAAACATGGATAACAGAGTGAAATCTATCATGTAATTTTTATTCAGACTCAAACAAAAATGTATGGTAACAGATTCAACAAAATGACCTTCTCATGCTTGCTATTCATATTTTTCTCAAGTTGCACTTTTCAAGAAGTCAATGAAATAAAACTTTCTGAACCTGCAGAAAGTTCTTAATAGTAAATGCTTAATATAAACATAAAACTTGCACATTTCAAAATATGTCAAAACTGATAGTATTAGCTTTACAGGTTGCACCATCTGTTGACTGACTCTCATATTGGGCAGTATTAAACAATTTTTATCATTGCCTATATTTTGGGCTGTAAGTAATCTGTTGGGCTCTAGGTATGAAAGGCACATCTTATAGAAGAATGAAGTGTGTGCAGGCTGGAAATATGCACCCTGTAATTTACGAGTTACAGCCAATGGATAGACTGAAAGAAAATAACAAAAATTGATAGTTTTGCAGCCCTTTTTCTAGACATCAAGGAAGATTAGCTGATCTTTAGATGCAGTTTTGTAATAATATTTTTCCTTTTTATCTGTCTATTATAAAATGTAGTGTGCTATTTCATTTTTATTGGGAAAAGTAAAACATAATTGAGTGAACCAATCCTCAAACTTCTTTACATTAGTTGCTTCCATATTTCATTTGCACATATAGAGTAGGCCCTTATCCTACCATTACAGGATGTTGGTTTCCTGCAAAGGAGATTTTAAATTTGAGTGAACCAATACACCACATACGCAGTTCACCCCTTTGATTGGATGTACTCGTTCTGTCCTTGTTGGATGTCATTTTCTGCAAGTGAGTAGAAATATCCTGGTATTTGTGCAGATTGTAATCCTAATCCCTGTGTTAGAGGTGAAATAACCATGGTCCTCATCCTTTCCTTGCATGAAGTTGGTTCCACATAGAGAAGGTATGGGATGCTGGGTATTTGCCATGCATGTATGTCCTTGCTACATTACACTCTGTATTTTTTGCCCTTGTGTTTCCTGAATTATATATATAAAAGCAAAGAGTTTTCCTGGTTCAGAAGTGGTGTGGTGCTCTCCATTTTTTCTCATGACCAGAGGTATTGTACAGATGAATTTGGGGATTTTTCTATTTTTCTTTTTCACTGGTCCCTCTTTCATTTCAATATGGGATTCTAGCTGATCTTCTGAAGGTATTCAAGTACCGTAATGGAAGCTATTCCTTTTCCACATTGAAAATGTATTTCCGATAAGTACTTACCTCTTCTCCCACCTCCCATCCTTCCTGGTTCTGCTAAACTTAGAAGTGAGGGTAGGGGCCAAATGAATGGTCATGTTCCTATTGGTTAACAAGTGACACAGGACAATTTGCACAAGAGACTTGTTGGGATCTTCAACAAGGGGAGAGTGTAAGGTGTATGGCATGCATTAGTAAAAACGTTCACAGTTAGAGGGCAGCATTATAAAAGAAGAGCTAATCTTGTGAGAGGAGATAAGTACCTTTCAGAAAAACATTTTCAATGTAAGAAAATTATAACATCCAGAGACAATGTAGATGAAGAAATGTCCAATAACTTATTTAAATCTGTTGACAGTATTAAGCTTTTGAGTGGTGCTAGTTATGAAGAAAATGCTTCTGTTTTACAAAAGAATTTGGATCATTTATTGATGTGGGCACATAAAAAGCAGATTGGTTTTAATTATAATAAATTTAAGATCATGCATGTGGGTTTTTATAATTAGAAGTACAAGTATAATAAGTATAAATACAATAAGTATATAAATGGATAGGAACATCTTTAAGAGTATTGTGAAAGAAAGGATTATTGCTGTAAAAGTTAATCAGTCTCTAAAACCATCCAAGTGTGTCTTTGTGAGTGATCGGGTAAATAGAATTTTACCAAAAGAAATAATGAATACCAATAAAAATATGTAAAAGGAATAGTTTCATTGTTGTCTTCACTGGTTATGTCGTATTTGTGTATTATGTTCAGTCTTGAGCTCCTTATCTTAGGAAGGACATTGAATTCTTGGAAAGGGTGCAGAGAAGGGTTACCAGAATGGTACCAGAGATTGAGGGGTTGTTATATGAGGAATGGTTAAAACTTGTGAAATTGTTTTATTTTGAAAAAAAGAAGAGGTAGAAGAGATGCAATTAAGGTGTTTAAGGTTCTAAAGGGAATTGATAGTGTTGATACACAATTTTTTTTTTCATATTTAATGGCAAAAATAGGAGGACTAGGGGACACAAATATAAATTTTGGCAAAATAGGAGTCATCTTCAGCTAAGACAGTTGCATTTTTCTAACAGGATGGTTGGCTTTAGGAATGGTTTGCCCAAGGATGCTGTGGAATTTAAATTTAAATGAGTTTAAGAAACCGCTTGATAAGTATATGAGTGATAGGGGCTGACTTTAATATTTTTGAAAAATTTATTTATTAATAGGTTTAGTTCAGTTCACAGATTCGGACAACCAAGATAGTCTACTAGATCACTTGCTGTCCTTAAATATTATGTTATTTTTAAATGTTAGAGAAAATTTCTCATTTTGAACTTCAAATTTCCAAAATTATACTTTATCGAAGATAAATTTCTGAGGTTTTTGTGCATTAAAGAGTATATACGACCATATCAACATGAACACATAACATGACAAGTTTATTCATCACATTTATAATTAACACATACCTAGTTACAAAATATTTTTTTCAAAATGTATTGGAAACTGCTTACAACAGAAGTAATTCAATGTAATATTTATTCTTTGATGTGTTACATAAGCTTTATGTAGAGCATGCTATAGCTATGGTCCAGGAACCAGAAGAGCAGTTCTCCTCACCACCTCAATAGATTTGTGTAGAGGAAGAAATTAGAGTGGCAGTAGTCACTTTTTAATAGAGGAATTGTTATTAGGACCAAAACAAAAAGAATTTTAATTTAATATGTCATCAAAATTTGCAATAAAATGTGAATATTGATAAGGGTTAATAGTTACTCAGTAACAATACCCTTAATGTGTAATTAAGCCCCCTAGTGGCACAGTGGTATCTCTGTGGACCCACACCACTAGAAACAAGGTTTTGATACCCTAGGTAAACAGAGCACAGATAGCCCATTGTTCAGCATTGTGCTTAATTTAAATCAATCAATCAATGTGTAATTAAATAATATTTGATGATAATAATATAATTCAAAAATACACATTTGTTATAAGTCTTTCCTCCCACCAAAAATAAAGAAAAAAGATTCTATACCATTATGGTATAATGTAATTGTCATTGATCTTTTATCTAGATTTTTGGGCTCATGAGATAGGAAGAATGGTTGGTGTAGAATTTCTGCTTGTTCCAATTCATCATCAGTATTTAATGACATCAACTATACCTGAAGTAAAGGAACTAAAGGTCTGTTTTGTTTGGTAATCTTACACAATGTGTGCATTTCTACATTGTTTGTAGTATTAGCTTTAGTGTGATTAATAGTTACAGAATTGTATTTTATGAGCAACATCGCAAAGGACTTTATTCCTTTATTACGTACTGCTAATATCGAGACTACAGTTGTAGGACCAACAACATATGCTCCAGAGCTACTGCCTCTTATTGGTCCTTACCATGGATTACCCTACTTCTGGATGGCTGCTGGTTTTGGGTAACTTCAGAAAAGTTATTTAATATTTATATTTATATATAAAATACACAAAACTTTGGTTATTTATGTACTTTTTAAAATAATACAAGGCATATGTGATTTGAATATGAATTTAAAATTTGCATTTATATATGTATTTTTATTCATGAGGTTCAATCTTTTTAATATCCATTAAACAATTAATTTCTGTTATGTATGATTTAAACTCATCAGATAAACAAATATTTCATAGACATTATATACATGTTTCACAAATACATCATTTATTACATTCATGCTTTCACAAGTAAAGGCATCATCAGGTGTAGTTGTCTTGGTTTTCCTCAATTCTGAAAATAGGATTGAAAGAAAAAGAAGAAATAACTAAATTACAAAAATTTATTTTCTTCATGTAAAAAGTGCTGTACAATTAGTTCTGACATCAACATTTGCATCTGTGAGATTTATAAGTTTTATCTCCAGTGAAAAAGATAATGGTGAGAATGTCACTGCTTTATCATCAACTGATGCTGCAGATCATTATGAACACAACATAATACTAGAGGCACCTCACTGGACAACTGCAACAACAGTTTATACTGAAAGAAATCCAACAACTTATTGTGCATTGTGGCATCCTATTAGTAAGGAGCTACATTCTTTTCAGGTTATTAATGATCCTCCATTCTGTAAGAGCCATTACTGTGATTTCAAGAATTTTAAATGCACATATAAAGTGCAGAAAAGGTATTTTTTAGATTCTGCTTTTAAAATTGAATTGCATAGTGATGAATATGTTCATCGTGAATGGTTATTATACTCACCATTATTTGTTTTAATCTACTGCTTTGTGTGTGGGGGTTATTTTCTGATACAAAGTCAACTTTTTCTGCAACAAGTTTTCAAAACTGGATGCATGCAGGCAGTCAAATTTTTGAACATGAAATTGGTTTCAAACATTAAAACTGTATGCTCTTTTACTACAGTTGTCAAAACAAGAATTGGTCAAATGGACTTGGCATTAATAAACTGGTTCAACGAAAAGCAACTTTATTGGCAAAATGTTCTAAAAAGAGTTGTTGCTCTTGTGAAATTCTTTGCAACAAGAGATTTGTCACCAATGGAAGTAATAAAATTGTAGGTTCACAGTATAATGGCAATTATTTGGGAGCATTAGGGTTGCTGATCAAGTATGATTCACTTTTCAAAGAGCTCATTGAAAAACGTGGGAATGCTGGTAAGGGAAAGTCCTCACATCTTTCTGCAAATATTTGTGAAGAATTTATGAACCTCGTTTGTGATAAAGTGTTAGTTGAAATCATTTTGCAAGTAGAAAGAGTGAATTAGCATTAACTTTGTATTGATCCAACTCCATATGTATCCCATGTTGATCATTTAACCTTTACATGTTCCCTAACATGCTTCGAAAAAAATCTGAAAATTAAAATTGTCTTGTGAATGTATTTCAATAGTGTATTGAAGGAAGTTTCATAGTTTTCTTTACACTGGTATCTTATTTGTCGAAATTTAAGCGACAAAGCTAAGCTAGGGTAAATTGTTTTTATATAAGTTTTAACTCCAAGTAAATCACTTATTTACTCTTGATTCATAATGAAATACAATATCAATCTCGGATTTACAAGGTGTATTAAAACGGATGAAGAAAAATGGTTATATAAAGGAACTATATTTGAAAATTATTATAATCATAATATCGTTGGAACACTGTTCATGTGTTAGGCTTGTTCTTTAAAAAATCAATTGGTGAAAGTAATTTATGATCCTGTCCACTTAACAACAAAACGTTAGTATATTTTTTTCCACTCAGGGTTTCAAAAGGTTTGTACATTGTTGTAGTCTTCTAATTATAAATGACATTTAGGCCGTAAGATAAAAAATCACGCTAAATGTACTATAACTAATGAAAAATAAACTTATTTGTACAACTTCCAAAGTGATCGATCAAATAAGAAAACATACGTGTTAGCTAACGGTGATCAAAGTACTTTACTGAAACTGGTGTTCTACCAACAGCAACAAAGAGCAGGCTGATTCGCTCTAAACTTACAGCAAAACACACACTCAGTACATTACTGACTTTTGTATTTATAATGTACTTTTGCCTTTAGATAATCATTGGATTGAATAGATTTACGTGACGTCAAATTTAGAACTTCCATAGATATTCTAGGCCTAATTTAACGTCAAATGTTCTTTAGATAAATCCTAAATTGAAATGTTAAAAATATACCTTTCAATAGTACTAATAGCTTGAAGTTTGTTCAATAAAGGAAATAAACGAAAATGTTCAATTGTATTTTTTCCGACCTTCGAAGTGCAACGGTCGCGCTAACTCGTCTGATCAACCACAATCAAAACATGTAATTGTATAATCACATTTATATTTCACTATTTTAATGTTCCAATCCACAAGTTAAATTTTAGTCTGCACAAATTGTAGTTTATCGGGTTTTTTTTTAGCTACAGCTGAAGTGAAAATTAACAGAACATTTGCTACACTAGGGCTATCTGCGCTAGCTGTCCCGAATTGGTATTATTACTTGGTAAGGGAGATTCAGCCAGAAATGGGAGGATATGAAATAGGGGTGTATACTATTTGCTACCCTGGAGGTTGTGATAAGAGTCGGTGAAGATGTGAGAAGGCAATAGAAGGAGGAAGGGGAGAAGTCGTAAGTGTCGCCGTCTAGTTTGATGTACATTCTAAGCTTATTTTGGAGCACAACTTTTATAGACATTTCTACGTCAACCACTTACGCATTCTAGCTAAATTCTGAATTAAAACATTAGAAATAGAAATATATCTTTCCCCAACATACAGTGAGTTCTTGTGAGAGTATTGTTTTCAGCTGTAATTTTAATGTTATATCATTTTTGATCATTTGTTTATTAGTTTCAGAGAGCCGTGGGTCGTAAACGATAGCGTCAAGATGGGCTTAGAAAATTGTATTTTTTATGTATGTTGGCCCCGCGTGGCCAAGTGGTTAAGACACTCGACTCGTAATCTGAGGGTCGCGGGTTCGAATCCCCGTCACACCAAACATCCTCGTCCTTTCAACCGTGGGGGCGTTATAATGTGACGGTCAATCCCACTATTCGTTGGTAAAAGAGTAACCCAAGAGTTGGCGGTGGGTGGTGGTGACTAGCTGCCTTCCCTCTAGTCTTACACTGCTAAATTAGGGACGGCTAGCGCAGATAGCCCTCGAGTAGCTGTGTGCGAAATTCAAAAGAAACAACAAAATCAGATAAATTAAAGAAGCCACTACCGAAAGTAGAATCTTACAACAGTGCTAAAACCGCATTTTAATTTTGGACAGCGATTAACGATAGCAACAGATTCAAGTCCAATACCTCAAAAATTTACGAAGGAAGTTACGTTAAATGAACTTTTGTTTGTTTGGTTAAACTTAAACACAAAGCTACACAAGGGACTGTCTGTGTTCTGCCCACCACTGGTATCGAAGTCCGGTTTCTAGCAATGTAAGTCCACAGATATACCGCTGTTTTACTGTAGGGGGGCGACTATTACGGACAGGATTAACCGAAAAAACAGGATTTCAACTCGTACATGCAAGCATTGTTATTAGCAGCCGAAATTAAAGAAACTTAAACAACTTTATAAACTATTTTAAATGATCGAGAGTTATTACTGAAGTCATTCATTATAATCAAAGTTAGGCGTTATTCGCTAGCTTCAGTTTTTGAAGTAAAAGTGCGAAGTGCAAGTAAGTTCGCATCAAGTGTAACCACATCTGGGTTCACATTCCTGAACATTTCGTGTTCGTTGCGATAACAGTTGCATTTCCCGTTCATTTGCGCGTAATTCTATATCTACCGGTTTTATTATTATTATAAAAAAAACTAATTTTCGAAACGAAATGGTATGAGTAAACTTTTTGATTTTAGCATATTGTAGTTATTTGTTGGTTGCTGGTTAACCATAAAGCTTCACAATGGGATATCTGTGTTGTGTCCATCACGATAACTTAGAGTTATTATTCGAGAGAGACCTACTGTTGAGTCACTGTTTTTGAAAAGGCGAGTACGTTTACAACGGACGTTAAAATAAGTCGAATAATCTAGCACTATCTGTCTTACGATAGATTTAGGAGTTAATGTTGTAACCGGAGATGGATGGAACATAAAATAATATTATTTCCTGCAGAGTTCTTTCGTGTATTGTAATAATCTACATTTAAAGAATACTGCATCATAAACACTGTATTTGTTACCCAAGATACACAAACCCAGTGTATCAGTTATGCTAATTGTGATCTAAATTGATAGTCCGACATTATACACGGCTAGGTGGTTAGGGCGTTCGACTCGAAATCTGAAGGTCGAGGGTTTAAATCTCCGTCCCACCAAACATGCTCGCCTTTTCATCCGTGAGAGTGTTATAATGTAACGTTCAATTCATTATTCGTGAATAGTACTAGCACAGATAGTCCTCGTGTAGCTTTGCGCAAAGTTGAAAACAAACCATCCAGTTCACACGTGAATTTAACATAATAAAAAAAACCTCAGTTCTTTCGTAGATTGACAAATAAATGATAAATTGATACTAATGACAAGATATGTAGAAATCTAACACACAAAGATCACTATTTTAAGCTCAATTCTGAGCATTCTACATAGGATCACTTCTACTTCTCATGAGCATTCCGTCTTTGTAATATTAAAATCTCACGACAGTTACCCTATATTTCACATTGTTTTTATTAAAATTATTACTATTTTCGTTAATTAACTACTAATTAATAACTGATAAGAAACAAACTCGTAATGTGGAAAAATAAAAAATAAACAAACCACTATTTTGCATAATGCATTTCCACCGGAACTTTGTTCTAAATTTTAATGAATTTACAGAAAATGGTATTTAAGTCATTAGCAAAATATTTTTTAAGTATGAATAAAGGTCCGATTCCTAAATATGAATAGGGGAGAGTTATTCATGTTATAAATTGTAACTATAGAAAGAATAACACTGGGAGAAACCACTCTTTAACGTTCGCTTTATTTAACACAAAAGACAACCTAATGTTTTCATATAAAGAGCCAGAAACTGGTAGTTGTTTAGGGTTGATTTAGTCCCACAGACTTAGATCCATTGGAATTACACTGAGGTGAGAGAAAATGAACGAAATATCAGAAGAATAGAAAAGCTATTTACCTTAAAATAAAATAAAAATTCTTTATTCTATATGTATACACTATTAAAAAACATATGTCATCTGATATTAACATACACGTGTTTTCATAAACTTTTTATATAAATTTGGGATATATATTTTTTAAGTATTACACTTAACATCTCCTGTAACAACTGTGCCAGAATTAGAATTTGAGTTTTTTATTCACTGTCGATTTTGAAAGTCGCTTCAGTATTCTTTGATTCAGCTGTCATTTGTTAATTATCGGGTTTTGAATAAGAAGCAGAATACGGACGTCCAAAAAAAGGGTTGATCTTCTCCCAGTAATTACGACAAGCTCTGGAATAGTAGGGACAGAAATAAAAGTAAAATACAATTCTGTGGTTAAAGATATAAGAAGAAAATGAAAGTCACTTAGAAAACATGCAGTATGTTAAACGGAACAACTGTTCCCTTACGTTATTTATCCATTAATCAAATATATACACATTATATTACCTTGCTCTTACCTAAGGCTAGATATGCAATCGCAGCTTACCACCCCACATGTCGTGTTTCTCCGATGCATTGGGTATTTTTCCCCTTTCTGCAATAGCACGGTTGTGATATGGTTCAAAACCATAACATCCACCAATGCAACGGACTCCAAGATTACAGGCTTCCCTACCAAAACGATGTATGTCCCATCTTGAACAAGCCCTAGGTTACAATGCTATACATAGAATCCAACAACAAATAATTTATTTTTATTTGTGTAATCTATGACTTGTTTACTCGTTCTCGTCAGTAACGAGGTGGTTTTAATTATTTAACTTTATCTCACATTGCATTTTTATTTTGAAGAATAAATTACCATTGAAAACATTGAATTATACGACAAAAAACGTAACAACAAAATGTATTACGAATAATTTTATTTTGGCAAAAGTCAAAAAGAGATACCAAGATTTGAAAATGAAAAATAGTACTGGTGTGATAACCCATTTTACTACCTGGTTATATAGCTGTGTTACATGTAAAACATTCTGTGCAATTTTGACATAAATACTTTATCAAGGAAAAAACATTGAATTTTTGTCTTGCTTTAGTCGGTGTTGTGTTACTGTTGTCTTTAACAGATGGCATCTCCACTGCTCTTCAAGAGTTTGCAGGAATTTTACTAAGTGCTAGAAGGGTCGGTAACTCCAACGACTAATGTTAAGAGAAAACATCATCACAAGATGACGTTGTCACTGGACAAATAAAATAATATTATTGTCTGTTATATGTCTTTGTAATTACTTTGCAGAGTGTGGATGGATCTTCACCTGTGTTTCAGTTTTGCATTTGACGTTTTACTGTTTTTATGGACGTTTTCGGGTTCTTTTTTACAATTATATATAAGGAAAGCAAATTTTCATGGTATAAAATAAAATTATGTTAACAATCATTGAAAAAATAAAGTAAGTATGAAGAAAAGTTATTCCGACTTTTATTTATTTGTTATTTAGTACAAAGTAACTCAATGTGTTATTGTGTTATACTCTCTTCGGATATAGAACGTTATAAGTCCACAAATCCCTGTGGTACTGGGGACGGTGGATGAGTTCTGACTTTTAATAGATAACTAATTAGAGGCCCCCCAGTGGCTCAGCGGCATGTCTGCGGACTTACAACGCTAGAAACCGGGTTTGGATACCCGTGGTAGGCAGAGATTACGGGTCAAAGCCTGTGTCATCGCGTTTGTTGACATGCATTAAAGAATCTTATTGTACTTTGATTTCATGATTTATGTCAATACGCTTGGTATCAAATTGTATATTATAATTCAAATTTTAGTATTATGCATAAGTTAATTGAAAAATAAATTATAAGAGAACACACTAAAATATCGACTTTTGTTTCTTGTGTAGTATGTTGAACGCGGCACTGGTTCAAAGAACTTGTTTGTGATGTCTAATTTCTCAGTCTACAGTGTCATACGAATTAGGAACTCATATTAACAATATTGACAAGCTAACATATAAAATAACTTCATGTCCTTTCTATTTGTTGAAGTACGGATTATGTGCTGAATAGTGACCCCCTCTTTACACTTTTAGAAATAGTCCCATATGTACCCTTACGTCAATATATGACATATCAATAACAAATTGAAAGCTTAGAATGTCTCTCTAGTCATTTTTTAAGCCATTAAAATAAGTGCTTGGAAGATCTCTGTTCTTTCGATCCAAGATTTCAAGCAGGTAGTTCGTGTCTTTGGCCTGCTCGAAATTAGATATTTTCAGACAAAATACAGCGTAGTTTCTAAGCTCATTAATTTATCAGGTAATGACGTGGTATCGATATGGTTATTTATGATTTTTATGGTCATTATAAATATCCATATATAACGAAAGTTTTGGGACGAATAGCAGTTTTTAATATGTAAACCACTTCGCACTCGGACTAGTGACATAAAAGATTCGATATTTTCACAAACAAATCTTTGGTAAAAATGCTTCATTAAAAATCTGATTTTCTGTGTAAAAAATGAAACTTGTAAACTTTAGTAACTTGTTTAATTTAAAAGTAAATGTCAAAAGAACACACTGAAACATCGTCTTTTGTATGTCATATAGTATGTTTGATGCAGCACTGGTTCAAATTAAATGTTTGATGCCAAAATACTATGTCTACTGTGCCATAAGAATTGGGAACTCATATGATTGATATGTGTTACCAATACGTTCTCCCTGAAGTACCTTTTGACACGTTAATTAAATCATTTTTTTAATATTTTGCTTTTGCTACTTTGTGCCATTTTCTGCTATTGTAATAATCCTAATTTTGAGAGATTGTGTTGGGAAAGTATTCATAATAAGCACACTGAAATGGTAGCCATTCCAATATATTCAACATCCCTACTGTTCGACAGTTCATGTCAATGGTCATAAGTCATGAAATACAAACGGGATGAAGCTTCACTGCACAGGATGAAATCAATTTTACATGTTACAAAAGATCACATGGCACTTCTTGGTGTTTCTGTAGATATATGTGATACGTAGACATGGCCTTGCCGTATGCGTCCGTCATTACAAAGTTGCATCAAATTACATTCCGTTTTATCTCTGTAACATATGATTTGCAAGATACGTGGTTGCTTATGCAGTGAAACTCGCATAAAAAAAGACTGTATTATATACAGTTACTTGGAGACCTTGGCAAATGTAAACTCTTGTCACACTTACAACAAAAAATAGAAATGGTTTCTAAAAAGCATCAATATGTCCGATAAAAGTATGCAAGATAACAGAAAGTTGTTTATAGAACCATTATGTTGTATAAAATACGAATGTATCATCTTGCTAAACAACATTCTGTAAAATTTGCAGGTTAAAAAGTGGAAAAAAATCCTTTGTAATTTGAGTTTATTGAACATTGGTAATTCTAAATTGAACGGTGTATTGAAATGTTTGTACAACATTTAAAGTGAATATAGTGTTGTTTTACAAAATTGCAAATACATGTAACAAATTTATAGACTAATTGTTTAATAATTGGTGACACAAAGTGTGAAGGGAACCACATAAATATAAACCTAATTCAGTAGTACATGTAAATTATTAACTTACTCTTTGTGTAACATGTTTATAGGGTTCACGGTAACACTTATGATGTATTGGCAAAGTTTGTTTGTTTGTTTTTGGAATTTCGCACAAAGAGACTGGAGGGCTATGTGTACTAGCCGTCCCTAATTTAGCAGTGTAAGACTAGAGGGAAGACAGCTAGTCATCACCACCCACCTCCAACTCTTGAGCTACTCTTTTACCAACGAATAGGGGGATTGACCGTCACATTATAACGCCCCCATGGCTGGGAGGGCGAGCATGTTTGGCGCGACGCGGATGCGAACCCGCGACCCTCAGATAACGAGTTGCACACCTTAACGCGCTTGGCCATGTCGGGCCGCATTGACAAAGCGTGAACTATAACAGTTGACAGTTTTATGCTGTTTCATTATTAATATATGTATAAGCTTCTACCAAAAGCGCACTCGACTCGTAATCCGAGAGTTTCGTGTTCGAATCCCCGTCACACCAAACATGCTCGCTCTTTCAACCGTAGGAGCGTTATAATGTTACGTTCAATCCCACTATTCTTTAGTAAGATAGTAACCCAAGAGTTGGCAATGAGTGGCGGTGACTAGTTGCTTTCTCTCTAGTTTTACACTGCTAAATTAGGGACGGCTAGCGCAGATAGCCCTCGAGTAGCTTTGCGCGAAATTCAAAATGAACAATCTACCAAAAGCTATCACTTTATTACAAACGATAAAATAAAATCGATTTAGACCATTTCAATATTTACAGTTACTGTTTTCTGTAATCCTACAATACCAGTTTTAAATAAATATATTTCTACTTTATTCAACTATTTTTTTTCTTTTCAGAGTCACTATGGAAATTAAAAATTATAATGAAGATGAATTAGAATATCCATAGCAGAGTTACAAAAACTGATAATCAAAACTAAAGGAATGAAATAATTACAAAGTACTTATCCACCACTTAGGCCCTCGATAGAGTCAGCAGATAGTTTGATGTGGCTTTGTTATAAGAATACACACGCATACACCCCTTGGATACTCTTGCCATTAACACAGTTACATTCGATAATTTAGAGACCAGCCGTATAACTGACGCTTGGCGTCTTCTGTCAATATCTGATTCACTATATATGTCAGTGGAATTTGTAAAGAATAATACAAGATAAATATTTACCCCCCAGTGGCTCAGCGGTGTGTCTGCGGACTTACACGCGAAAATCCGGCTTTCGATACCCGTGGTGGGCAGAGGACATATAGCCCATTATGTAGCTTTGTGCTTAATTCAAAACAACAATATAAACATTTAGAAACTTTAAATTTGATATTTTTTTATTTGTTTCATTTCCTCGAATGAAGTTTTGAACACTAATATTATATATTATTTCCTGACTGTTCTGACTGCAAACTGGTCAAAAATTACTTCGCAATTCATATGTTGTAGCTCCTCATTTTCTATGTTCAGAAGTAAAACAGAAGATAAGCAATTTTGCGATATTATGTTCTGTAAATAGATTCTTTTAAAACCAGAAAATTATTTTCCACCTGTAGCATTGGTAACAGGAAACATTACAAACTTTGAGCACAGTTTAATTGTTTGGAAACGTCTAATGCAATTCATTCGACAGTAAATTATACTTGTCACTCCGACATTTCCTTCTCCTTAAACTTTTTTTATGAAAAACTTATGTTTTTTTTAAAATAACTCCGTGTCCATATCACTGTTATTTATGTAATTTATTTGTTTTTCAAAAAAATACTGGTTTTTAACTTAAAAATCATCACTAAATTCTCACGTTTGCTAAATTTCTTTCCGTAAAATGTTTGTACAGGTTATTCGCAGTTGTTGATGCTATTTAACTGAACGTCGCTTCTCAGCGAGAAATCTACTACACGGCAGGAAAATAAATAAATAAATATACATACATATATGTATATATATTTAATACTATCACCATTTATTATTTGTGCTTTTCATATACCGTACAGACGACGACTATGATTGTATATTTGAACATGTTTTTCATACACTGTATAAACAATGACTAAGTGTAAAGAACGATCTGAACAATATGAAATCTTAGTTAAGAGTCGATTATTGTTTTTGAGTCTGTGAAAGTAGAAGATTTACCACTGGGTTAGAAAGTTTATTTATAGTTTTTGTTGTAGCTTCAGTTTTGTTCACATAATATTTGTTTCAACGAAACAGAAGAAACAAGAGAAAGCATCTTACGTTATCAACTAACTGTTTAGCTTCGCTTGTTTGTGAACGTTAAACTTACATAAACTGAGATCATGATAGATAAACAAACTGTACTTTGCAATTGTTTTGGCTGGATAACCCAGAAGAACCCGCCGAACAATGGAAACTGTTCTGATAATATACTTGAAATATTCTTAACGGCGAAAAGGATTGTAATGAAAGATTTTTTTTACCCTAGCCAAGTACCTGTGACGGTATTGAACGGCGTGGAAATATTAACATTTTAGAAGTGATGCAACCTGTGGTCGCAAACTGAAATATGATACCCTTCCCGCACAGAACGATGGTATTCACGTGTGTTGTATGGGCTTGCCAGTTTTTTGAAATACAATTCCAGGAGATAAATGTCTGAATATGCACACACACACACATGCATATATTTACATTTTTATATTCGATATCAGTAATTACAAATTGGAGGCATGTAAAGGCTGATTATATGCAAGGGATAGGTTGATAAATATATATGTATTTAAATAAAACGACTTCCAAAATTATAGCAAACTTTTGTTTGTATATGAAAATATATTTGTGTTAAGAAAATTGTGTGTATCAATTTTGTTGGCAAATGTCATATATTTCATAAATATTAATATTCAATTAACTTCTAAATTCAAGTGAAAATTTCAGATCATTTGAAATAGTATTGCGTAACTGACGTAGCATAATAAATAGGAGACTCGTCCGAGATAAATAATTATAGTAACAGAGTTACTTAAATGTTGAACGTTAAAAGTACAAAATGCCGTCCTTTTTTAGGATATTTAATTTTTAATTGCTCGAAGATTGCTCTTAAGTTCGGTATATGAAAAGTACACAGTACAAATTGTTTCAATGAATAACAAGTCTTTTTTTTTAGAAGTGAACGAGTTAATATACTGATAGAAACTACTTTTAGACATAATCTAAATCACATAATTTGTTGTGAAAGTACATACATTGGTCTTCGTTTAATAAATGAAAAATAAAAAAGAATAAAATAAGTCATAAAAAATATGAACATTCTAAATTTAATTTGGGGGGCCTCTAATCGGGTGTTCTTGAAGCGCGCTTTCTCTTCTAGTGATAAATCACTTCAGGATGGACTTGTTCAAAGGCGGAGCTTAAACCGTACGTTATGGGTTTACCTTGGACTTTCAGCGTAAGTGCTGATTACAATAAAAAGAAATGTCATTAAAAAAATTTAAACATGATACAAGATAGAAAGTCAAATTCACTGATGTAGTTGAAAAAAACTAAAACCTAAAAAGCATGTTGCGGGTGTGTTTCAACAGTATTTTGAAGGACGTTTCCTGTTCGTCGTTTCACATATATCTTATTTGTCTATTTCCCTTTTATGGAACGTATCGAAATATAAGCAACGAAGCTTACTTGGTTATATATTTATGTTATTTAAAAGTCGGAATAAGTATATTAATAAATGCATGACACTTTCATAATTAAAATAAAAAATGCAATGTCAACCTAATATATACAAGCATCATTAATAATCTCTGAGAAGAAAAATAGACATACGAATGGAACATACTTGAAGACGGTTGTAGATAAAATCCAATAATAGTGTTATTTGGTTGAACTGGTTCGTTTATATTATTGAGTGAAAATAATATCAAGTCCTTTCCTCTTAACAATAACTAATCAGGGGTTCGATTCTCCTCAGTGGGCTCAGCAGATGGCCCGATGTGGTTTTGGTATAAGAAAACACGCACACACACACTTAACGATAACTAATTAGTTTATTTCTATGACGTTTCCAGACGTATGTACATTGTTGAAATTGTAGTACTACATTTACAAATTACGTTCAAATAGAAATACCAGGCTAACTGCACCATAACTCCCGTAAAATTAATTTTAGTTGTACAATTTCATAGATGATAGACTAAGTTACATATCATACATAGTAACTGACATTGACCTAAATGTTTCACTAAACCATCCTTTCATGAACAGAACATTCACTGTTAATAAATTGAAAGTAAAATACTTTCACTCAAACCTTCATTGATTAGTGTATGTATAACCGACTCTATCTTTCGACAATCGACCACTTTAGTAAATTTTCGTGACGTCTAATTTATTATTTTGTAGATATTTTACGTTTGTTTCAATATCATGCACTTACTATGTAACGAATAAATTTAAACGTTAAAAATATGTCAGCTGTTAAAAAAGCAGTAAATCTATGGACTAAAAACTAAAACCCAGGGGTCAATTCCACGCAGTGGATACAGCCCTTAGCCCAGCGTAGCTCTCTGCTGAAAACAAACGTTAAAAATATAGCTTAAAACGATACTAATATCGTAAAACTTATGCAATAAAAGAAACACATGAAAAAATTAAAGATTATTTTACCAATCTTTAAATTTCAATGATCACTAACATATACTCTCAACTACAACCAGCACAGTTTTTTTCTTTTTCTGTTTTAAAAATAATGGTGTTTATGAGCTACAATTGTTTAAACTATATTTCATGCACTATTGCTTCCAGATTTGATGTCTTATTACCAATTTACTTCAAATAATCTTTTTTATATATATATTCAACACAGGATCCTTCCTCAACTAGACACGAAGGGGTGTTTTGGGGATAACAAGGCACCAAACAAGACACACTGATTAGTGTTTCTTGAAGTTATTTCTTATCTCTTGCAAAATCCTGAATCTGCTGTATCCAAACAAGCAATCCACCTGATTGAAACGTATTTTAGCTGAAAGTTATTTCAGTTAAAACGTTACAGTACTTCGGAATGGCTTCATAACCTTATCAGCAAACGTCACACACTCTTACTATGTATATGATTTTCAATCTCAAATCAAATTATGCGATCTGTTGTCTGTTTAAGACAGTACAATTTGCTCTTTATCTTCTGATCTAACAGAAGGCTACCGCAGCTATCAACATTGTACGTGTCAGCATAAAACATATTCGAAACCATAGCATTTATAGGATTGACAGATACATTTGCCCCAACAAGTATTGGCAAAAGCTCTGTTATGATCGCATCCATAACGGTTTCACAGGATGAACGTCGAACACCTCGAAACCTTGCACAGTGAATAGTTGTCATTGCTGATGACATGCCAAAGAGTAACAAAGTTACAGTCGCTCTTAGAGGCGCTCGAAGTTATTCTTTAAATACTTCTTGGGTTCTAGCCTGAAAAAAACACAGTTGCAATGAGGGGCGAAGAAGTCGACTCACATAGCGGGCCCATCGGTTACACAAGAAGAAGTGTAGTAATTAAACATGCGGTTTCTGTTGATTATATGACCATTCATAATTTGATCAATTGCTGTCCCTATTCGAAACTATAAACTGCAAACGTCATCATATGCTACATCCTCTGTATGTTCTATCAAAATCAGATAAATCACGGATTTTTTATCTCCTATTCCTGGCACCGAGACGCCTCTAGCGGAGAGAAAGTTCATGCGTTGAATTTATGTTTTGAAAAAAGAAAATTTAAGTAATTCATCGATGAACACCTTGTATAGGTACTATCATGTTATGAGGGAGTGTATTGCAGCTTAGATACTTCACTTTCCTTTATAAAGAAAATACTAAGAATGAGAAAGACAATCTCATCATCAGGAAATCTACAACATGCATAAAAAATTGTTGACCTGAAGATGACTTAAGAAGGTCGAAACGTTGTTCTGTACTTTATGTTAATTAAAGATTTAATACCTCAACCAGCCGTTTTAGGAATATATTAATAAAAGTTTCTTTTTAATAGTCTTTGATTGTTTGAAACAATTATTAAAAATGACCACAAACAATGTTGATTAAAGAAGCACTTGAAAATAAAAACTTCATTAACTGGACTTATTATGAATTTTACAAAGTTTAAAAACTACACAGTCATTGGTGTTACGAATTTGTAATATGTTGAGGTTAAAGTAATATGTTTTTTATCTTCTGATCAAGACGAATCTACTGTCAGTATGTATAGGACTACCCACGAAGACTAGAATCTCAAAATATTTGGCAGAATATGTATCACATCCTTTGAAAACAGTAACCATTTTGATAATTCTTAGGTATTCAGTTTTTTGTTTAGGAATCAGTTTTAATAAAATGTTATAGATATTTAGCACAGTAAGTAAGGTTTTGGTGAATCTTATAGTATTTTTAGTGAGACAGTCAAGAGTCCAGTAACAGACAAAGAACTTGGCTATACAGCTAAAAAACTGAGTAATTGGGTCTGAGTTCAAAATAAGAACAAAAAAAATAGTTTGATTGCGTAACCAAAATCTTATGCTGTTAAGCCTGAATCCTGTACAATTTGAGAAAGTTAAATAATTTGATGAAATCAAAATACAGACTGTTCATCTTTGTTTTAATTAAACCAGCCTAACATTACGGTATAAAAATAAGCAAATGACGATTCTTAAATTCTAAACTGAATTAGATAGGTTTATGCTCATAATCCAAAATCTTTTGATTTAAAACGCTAAAATCTTGGGTTCGATTCCCCGGTATAGCCCAATGTAGCTTTACTATAAGAAAACAAACATAATCCAAAATTCATTGTCTAAAGACTCACAGGCAGTGTTGTAAGTGATTTTCACTTATCATTGATTGAAATTGAATAATGTTTGAAAATATATAACGTATTTTGAGTTTATTTTTCGTATAACAAGTGAAATTCCTATGTTTATTTGTTTAAAAACATCATATAAATGGCTTACCTGAGTGAGAAGTAAAGATCTAGGGGCCCGGCATGGCCAGGTGGTTAAGGCACTCGACTCGTAATCCGACGGTCGCGGTGGGTGGTGATGACTAGCTGCCTTCCCTCTAGTCTTACACTGCTAAATTTGGGACGGTTAGCGCATATAGCCCTCGTGTAGCTTTGTTCGAAATTCAAAACAAACAAACCAAACTACATATTATGTAATTGGCAGAGTTTTAAAGCGATTTTCTCTTGTAAATTCACCTTTATTTTTTGAAGAGTTTAATAACTCTACAGTTCACTTGATTTTATATTTATTCACATAACAATATAGCTCTTCGCATAGAATAAAATGTATTCATTTACGGAAAATTTAGGTAAAATGTTAAAAAAAAAAAGAATCTTGCCGCATATTTCTCCTATACTTGGTTATAATATACATTCAAACAATTGTAGATTATAAAATAGTTACGTACTATCCAAGTTTTACAAATTCATTCTATAAACTACATTAATTACTGAGCTGATTTGACAGTCCTAAATATAACACAAATTAATTAATATGTTCGTGTGTGTCTATAGCAAAGCCTCATATCTGCTGAGCCCACCGTGGGGAATCGAACCCCTGATTTTAGCGTTGTAAATCCGTAGGTTTACCGCTGTACTGCGGGGAGCAATTACAACGCTCCTGATTTACTCTCTTTATGGACTTATTACAGATACTCTTATCTTAAACACTTTTCTGATCTCATACAAACATTGCATCATGTATAGATTACCCAAAACATTCATGTTGATGTCTGTACTCTCTACACCAAAGATGTTGTCGAAATTACTCATACCCACAATCGAGATTGATATAACTGAAACTTCAGTAAGAAAAATAGTTTTAGTTTTATCTAAATCTACTTTTATAGTTAATACGTTTAGAAATATGTTTCTTTTCGTGTTTAATTCGGAAAAACGAGTTTTAAAACCTACCAAATGACCAACCTGGTCTCTTATTGAAGGATATAGTAAAGCTATTACCACATCTCTTTTGAAAGTTTTTTATAGTTACAATACGTAGACATCTTCGCGGTTTTAAACCAAAGTTTTCTGTGAACAACTTGAAACAGTCTGTGCAATTCATAACTGAAGTTGACCTTGATAATAAACATACTTTCATTGAAATCTAGTTACAAAATTCTATAGATCAGTATTTAAAGTTCTATTTTTGTAATTTCATGTATTTTAGAAAGTGTTATATATTCTGTTCTCATAACCTTTCATTGGGATATTAAACATTTAGAATAATTACATTTCTCATTGATTTTGTCCATCCAGTTCTGGTTAGAGTCGTGGGTTAAGCTTCCCATCTAATCATACATGGTCGGTCTTTCTGCCGTGGGAACGTTATAATGTGACAGTCAATCTCTCTATTCGTTGGGAAAAGAGTAGCCCAAGAGTTGGCAGTGAACAGTGGTGACTAGATACCTTGCCTCTAGTACAGTGGACCCCCTCTAAAGCAGCCACCTTCGGGACTGAGACAAACTGGCCTGATTAGAGGGGTTCCACTGTACATCATTAGGGATTATGTAAAAAAACAAACGGACTGTGATTGAATTACCGCTTCCTAGGGGTGACCGAATCTGATGGGTGGTCGCTTAGAGGCGTTCCACTGTATTTCACTCTTAGTTCAGGTAGCTCTCATGTAGCTTTGCGCGAAATTCAAAACAAACCAAATCATCCAGTTCATACCTGAACTGAACAAAATAATAAACCTCAGTTCTTTGATAGATTGGCAACTAAAAGACAAATTGATACCGATAACAAGATATGTAGAAATCTAACACACTTAGATCACTATCTTAAGTTCAATTCTGAGCATCCTACATAAAATCACTTTTACTTCTCATGAGCTTTTCGACTTTGTGATCTTAAAATCTCTCGACAATCACCCTATATTTCACTTTTTTTTTTAACTACTTCCCAGTTTTATTTTATTTTATACTTTCAGTACACAGGCTAACAACAATATTAGGTTATACTTTTGTTGGTAAACAACATGATATGTAAGCTATCATTGGAATCCAGTGTTACCAGAACACATTGGCTTTTCTGTATACTATAAGCTGTTAATCTAAAAGATATTTTACCAATAAGTATTCTCTGAATTCACCAAAAATTCATTTTATCTGATGAGCTCAGAAAGGAATCTACCAATGTTTGACTAATTAGATTTAAATTTCTTTTCCGCTTTGTTGGTCAAGCTTGATTTTACAATATTTATTTCAATTAGCTATGAAATATGAGGTTATAGCAGTGGTTCCTAAACTGTGCGCCGCCGGATATTTAAAACTTTCAAGAGAAACACAGCGATATTAACACCTGTCGGACACCGCACGAACTACTACCTTAAGATAGTTCACAGTTTTAATATCAGATCGCCCTACATTCCTTTCTATAACGTTCTCGAAAGTTTGAGGTATGTTTTTGTTTTCTTGTATTTTCGGCTACGCCAGTAACTTCTCAAACTTTCTCGTTTCTTAAATTTTGTATATAAATAATTGTCGACTGTTCGGGTCCATCAGTGATTGAAATAAGTGAAGGGTGTTGTAATCAAGTTTCAGTGAAGTTCAGTAAATTATTTTGTTGATTTTTAGTCCTTGAGCATTAAAATGGAAAAAAGTTTTGAACAATAACAAGAAGTGTGGGAGTAAAGAAAAGGACGGCGAGCCACAGACCAGTGGCAAAGTTGTGAAGGAACAGAAATATTGGAAATATGACGATAGTTATCTAGATTATGGTTTTACTTCGGTAGATGTCAATCATGAAGAGTGTCCACAGTGTGTATTATGTCTAAAAGTTTTGGCTCCAGAGTGCATGATTCCAAGTAAACTAAAACACCACTTAGAAACCAGTCAGCCTGACATGGCTGGTAAATCTCGTGATTATTTCAACAGAAAATTCAAAGAATTGAACGAGCAAAAAAGATACATTTTTGAAACAACGTTTGGTTTGGTTTTTGGAATTTCGCACAAAGCTACTCGAGGGCTATCTGTGCTAGCCGTCCCTAATTTAGCAGTGTAAGACTAGAGGAAAGGCAGCTAGTCATCACCACCCACCGCCAACTCTTGAGCTACTCTTTTACCAACGAAAAGTGGGATTGACTGTCACATTATAACGCTCCCACGGCTGGGAGGGCGAGCATGTTTGGCGCGACTGGGCGCGAACCCGCGATCCTCAGATTACGAAGCGCACGCCTTAACGCGCTAGGCCATGCCAGGCCCTTTTTGAAACAAGCATCAATGCCAAGCAATGCTTTGCTAGCATTCCACAAGGTGGCGTATAGAGTCGCGAAATGTTAAACGTTTTACACCATCGCAGAAGAAATGATTTTACCGGTTGCAGTGGATATGGTGAACATTATGGTTGGTTAATCTGTAGGAAGACTGCTTTTAAAGGTGTCTTTATCCCACAATACTGTCAGTCGTAGACAATACATGACTGGAGACCTCAACGAACAAGTAATTGAAAATAAATAAATAGAAGGGATTCGGGTTACAGCTAGATGAGGCGACGGATAGTAACTAGGATGTTCATTTGATTTTCCATGCACGGTTTGTGGATGGTGACAAAATTGTGTGACCTTCTCTTTTGTAAAAGTAGGACTGCAGGTACAAAAGCTCAAGACTTGTTAGAGATCCTTGACCCTTCTCCCGTGGGAACGTACTGCCCCGTGTGCTCGAATTACGACAGGAACTCCACTCTTATCTCGAAGAAAAGAACACGAATGTGCTAAAAACTTCTTGGATACTGATTAATTTTTGTCAAAATTAGCATACCTGTGTGATATCTATGAAAAACGCATTAGTAATTGTGGTAATTTAAAATTGAAATAAAAATGTGGTTTTTACTTTGAATTTAAATGCATTATTCTTCAACGGCTACTAAGTTGTTAGGACATAAATACTTATTAAGTATTAAGTTGTTTGGACCTAACTACTGAATAAATGGAATTGTTAGGTTTTTCTTTTTCCTCAGGAGCGCCGCGAAAAAATTCCAAGACATCAAGAGCGCCGTGAATCGAGTAAGTATGGGATACGCTGGGTTAGGGTATACTATGGGTAAGGTGGTAGTACTTGCCCCGTCATTTCTGACAGATTATACGCTAGTCATATATTAACATACAGTTGTTTCTATATAAAATAAATATAAATCATTTTTAGCAGTAGTATTTTATACATTGTTGAATGTTCTTACAGTTGGGTTTGTTTTACAAATTTTGACACTGAATATGCACGTAACAGTTGTACTAAATGTAATATTTAAATTCTTTAGTCGTCGTATCCTTCAAGTTGCTTCAATATTCTTTGATTGAGCTGTGATTCGTTAATTGTCGGGTTTTGAATAAGAAGCAGAATACGGACGTCCAGAAGAAGGGTTGATCTTCTCCCAGTAACTACGACAAGCTCTGGAATAGTAGGAACAGAATTACAAGTAAAATATAATTTTGTGGTTAAAGGTATAAGAAGAAAAAGGAAGTCACTTGGAAAACCTGCAGTTAGTTAAACGGAAAAACTGTTTCCTTACGTTATGTATCCCTTGATCAAATATATTACCTTGCTCTAACCCAAGGTTTGGTATGCATCCGCAGCCCTCCACCCCACATGTCGTGTTTCTCCGATGCTTTGGGTTTCTTTCCCCTTTCTTCTGCAAGCTCTTCTGCAATAGCACGGATATGATATGGTTCAAAACCACAACATCCACCAATGTAACGGACTCCAAGGTCATAGGCTTCCCTAGCAAAACGGTGTATGTCCCATCTTGAACAAGTCCTAGGTTCCATTGCTAAATATGGAATCCAAGAGCAAATAACTTGTGTCATTTGTAAAAGGTACTCATTTCAGTCAGTGACAAACTGATTTTAATAATTAAACCTCATGTTATATTGCATTTACCTTTTGTAAAATAATTTACAATTACTAAACAAATTGTATTATACGACAGTAAATTAATAATGTATTGCATTATGAATATTTTTCAACTGACAGAGGTTAAACAGGCATAGCTAGATAGTAGAATGAAAAATAGTAATGATGTTACATGCATACATATCCTATTTTCATATCTGCTTCTAGATATATAGGGGTTTGTCTTCTTTTAAAATATTTATTTGCAGTTTTGGCATAAACACAGTTTCTCAGAAAGCCATTATTTTTCTCGCTTTTGTTGGTGTTGTGTTAATGTTCTACTTAACAGATATCATGCACTATGTTCTCCAGGACCAAAATGTATCTTACAACCTTAAGAGCAACTGATGATCATTCAAGCTTATATGACGGGCCATCCCAGGTGTGTCGTTGTATGAAAAACATTTTCACCTTGCATCCAGTAAGAGAGAAACTTGTGAGTGAAATCAAATTGATCACACCACAATGTTTAAGAAGACTTACACCTATTCCTGAAATATTTCAGAGAGATTACCGCTTATATGAGGTGGACTTACGAACACATTGTTTGATGTTACTTCTTGAGATTAGATGATCTTGCTCTCAATTCTGATGACCATCTGGGCAAGTAGCAAAAGGACGATTGGAAATTGTGTTGCTGAGTTGATCCAGAGGAAAATCATGCTAAATTGTGCTGATTCCAAGTCTATTAAAAAACTGCCTAATAAATTTGTAGAACAGAACTTGGAAGTGAGAGATATTTATGATTTCAAAATCTGTATCTGTCATGACAAGATTTTATGTATTTCCTCAGAACTGGCCGTTGAAGAGATATAAACCTAGAACAACAGATGTAGTACCAATATTGCCAATGAATAGTGCTACCCAGCTGACTCCAGCATGTTGGTCTAAACCCAAATAAAAGACTCTAAACCATTTCTCCACAAGTTCCAGCACATTGATAAACTTCACTGGTTTCTACTGATTACGTACGGCTATTAATGTTTTCCACAGAAGATTTATATATGAGACACACACCTCAGCAAATGCTCATGCCTCTGCTTGAGTATCCTACAGGACTGGATGAGCAAAGTAACTGCTTTGCTAATGGACTTGTTAGGAAACAGAATAGGAATAACCAGTATATGATTCTGAACAGGAAGGAAGACAGATCCAGGGTAACTTTTCAGCCTACAGCTTACGAGATGAAAGCCAACATACAAAATGAGCATTTTGTCTAACAGTGAGGTATGAAAGGTCATCCTTAATGGTCTCTGGATCAGTAAGTCCATAATGACTAGAAATGAGTGTTGGATGCTGTGGAAAGTATTTCAAAAAATGATTGATCCCAAGTGAAGCTTGGTTTGTTTATTTTTTTGAATTTCGCGCAAAGCTACTCGAGGGCTATCTGCGCTAACCGTCCCTAATTTAGCAGTGTAAGACTAGAGAGAAGGCAGCTAGTCATCACCACCCACCGCCAACTCTTGGGCTACTCTTTTACCAACGAATAGTGGGATTGACCGTCACATAATAACGCCCCATAGCTGAAAAGGCGAGCATGTTTGGTGTGACGGGGATTCGAACCCGCGACCCTCGAATTACTAGTCAGGTACCTTAATCATCTGGCCATTCTGGGTCCCCAAATAAAATACTATACACTATTTATCCACAAATTCCAGCGCATTGATAAACCACACTGTTTTTACAGATTGTGCAAGGCTATTCAGGTTGTCCGTTACAGGAAGATTTATCGATGAGATATACACCTCAGCAAATTTTGAGGTTTTTGTTTTGGTATCATTGAGGACTGGATGAGCAAAGTAACTTTTTTGCTAGTGGACTGGTTAGGAGTAGCTTATATGATTGTGAACAGGAAGGAAGGCAGACCTTGGGTAACTTGTTTCAGCCTACAGCTTAGCAGATGAAAGGCAACACAGAAAATAACCATTTCGTCCAACAACGAGGTATCAAAAACCATCTATAATGGTCTCTTGATCAGGAGATCCATAATGATCAGCAATGAGTTTTGGATGCTGTAGATGATTTATCATCCAGCTGAATGCTAATGGGGTTATAGTCGTGGTGAGCTAATTCGAAGTATCCATTTCTAGCAGAAATTCCAGGGTTGAGTTCATTACACCATGGTCGAAAGCAATGGTTGTCAATACATCTCAGGTCATTGGCTTGATGATTCATTATATAATTCATTGGTTAACATAACTCTGTCATACTGGGTGAAGCATAATATTTTGAAGAGGACACAAAGGTGAGAGTTTGAGTTCCTGGTAGACACAAGAGTGGTCAGAACCCTAATGGATCTTATGATCTCTGAAGTACTCCAAATGATGCCACTGCTGCAGATAGTGGTTATAACTTAATTTCACGAATTGTAATAAAATAATAGAATAAATAGTTCAGAGAAGACATATATGAAATTACAATTCATGTATGACGAAACAACCACTGGGACCAATTCCTAGAAAAATACAACAAATCGAATTACCAAATGGAAACTCTGGAAGATCACTATAGCCTCCTCTTCCTGCATCAGGCACATGAAATACTGAAGGTTGACACATAAGGTGAGCTTTGAGTCCTTCAACATCCAGAGCTTTCTTCATAAGTCTCATAGCTTCCAAAGATTCAACGGGGCCAAAACGGCAATTCACACCTACTACATCAGCACCTTCACGAGATAAAAATCATGTTGAGAAATCAATGATACATTTCTGATTTTGTTGGAATTAAAACTTATTATTCTATGATATTAAATATATTAGAACGTGTACCTTTCTTATCAAAAGAGCATGGCTATGTTTGATAAGAGTAACAACTTCAGGCTGTTAAAAATACGTTATTACATCATACTAAACAAAATCAGCCTCAACAAGATTTACAAAGCGTTTAACCTCTTCAAATCACAACTAAATACTTCAACCATTCTTTAATATTATAAAACTTTGGAATAAGTATGGTAAACTTAACAAGTAAATAGGGGAAAAAATTAATGTTAAATCCAACGTTACAAGAGTAAGTAAACGTATAACAGACAAGTACCTGCTTTAACCATCTTTACTGCACACTCTCCACATGATATGTGGTTTACGTCACCCTCGGGACCAATACACATGTTGGCTGCCACAGGTAACTTTGTCTCTTTGCAGACTTCAATAGCCCATATTATCTCTTCAACATGTTGAAAATACTGTGAGAAAAATTTTTATGAAATTTAAAAGTAGATTTACAACTGTAACTAACCTAGTCTTAAATTAATAATTTGTTTGTTTGTTTTTTAATTTCGCGCAAAGGTACTCAAGAGCTATCTGCGCTAGCCGTCCCTAATCTAGCCGAGTAAGACTAGAGGGAAGGCAGCTAGTCATCACCACCCACCGCCAACACTTGAGCTACTCTTTTACCAACGAATAGTGGGATTAACCGTCACATTATAACACCCCCCACGGCTGAAAGGACGGGTATGTTTGATGCGACCGGGATTCGAACCCGCGACCCTCGGATTTCGAGTCGAATGCCTGAACACGCTTGGCCATGCCGGGCCTTTCACTTAATAAACTGCCTTTATTTGGTTCATGTGGAATCAGTCTATAAACATATCAACTAACAGGACAAATCTTTTCTGCACTTGGGTTCAAGAGTGCCGTCTGAAGAAATAAAATACAGTAGATATAATGAAATATAAAACTACACTTACATGTTATTTAGTATTTATCTACAATTTATAAATTAGTTGTAGCAACTTATTAGACCTAATAGCAGATAGTAAATAAAACACATATTTAATAATATTCTTCCTATTTACAAAACAGTTCAGTAAGAAATACAGTGGTGAATAACTGTACAATATTATACCTCACAAATGAGAAAATCCACCTCGTTTTCGACGAAGACGTCGACCTGTTTTCTGAAGACTTCTTGCACTTTCTCTTTGTTTGTACCTGGTTGGTAATTTGGATGTTGTGAAAATCCACCAGCAACAAAACAGTCACCTTCTCCTGCTACCTCTCGAGCTAGTTTACACGCTTCATTGTTTATTTCATGCCCCTAAAAAGTCGTACCAGAAGAAAGTTATTTATCGTTTTTCATCTCCTGTAGTTTTCCCCATATAGCTGAGTTAGAGCTTTTGTTATTTACTTTTAATAAACACTTACAGTAAATTATGTCAATGTAAAGATAACCCTAAGCAATTTTAGTACACATATTTATTATTCACTGCTAACAACTTTTGTCAGGACTAGTTGTCACACGTACAGGAAGTTTTTATTGAGGGTCATTGCTTGAAACTTAAGTGGAAAACTATAATTAAAATGTAGGCGACCACACCCTTCTAAAACAGGGAAAAAGAACAACTAACCATTCAAGGATAATTAGAACTCTACTCTTGTAAAATAAAGGAAATATAAAGTATGTAGATATAGATATAATATTTATAAATAAATATATAAAATATAGAAAATTTCTCTCTTAAGTGAACGAGAACAAAACAAGTTAACATCCATAGATACTTAGGAGTGTAAAGCTGGTAAAGTAAACTAAGTAATAAGCTTGAAAGCACCAGATACATAAGTCATCATCCATACTTGCTGTAAGTTTTGTCACCAAATACGTAAGTCATCATCCATACTTGCTGCAAGTTTTGTCACCAGATACGTAAGTCATCATCCATACTTGCTGTAAGATTTGTCACCAAATACGTATGTCATCATCCATACTTGCTGTAAGTTTTGTCACCAGATACGTAAGTCATCATCCATACTTGCTGTAAGATTTGTCACCAAATACGTATGTCATCATCCATACTTGCTGTAAGTTTTGTCACCAAATACGTAACTCATCATCCATACTTGCTGTAAGTTTTGTCACCAAATACATAAGTCATCATCCATACTTGCTGTAAGTTTTGTCACCAAATACGTAAGTCATCATCCATACTTGCTGTAATTTTTATCACCAAATACATAAGTCATCATCCATACTTGGTGTAAGTTTTGTCACCAAATACATAAGTCATCATCCATACTTGCTGCAAGTTTTGTCACCAGATACGTAAGTCATCATCCATACTTGCTGTAAGATTTGTCACCAAATACGTATGTCATCATCCATACTTGCTGTAAGTTTTGTCACCAAATACGTAAGTCATCATCCATACTTGCTGTAAGTTTTGTCACCAAATACATAAGTCATCATCCATACTTGCTGTAAGTTTTGTCACCAAATACGTAAGTCATCATCCATACTTGCTGTAATTTTTATCACCAAATACGTAAGTCATCATCCATACTTGCTGTAAGTTTTGTCACCAAATACGTAAGTCAAGATCCAAATTTGCTATAAATTTTATCACCAAATACAAAAGTCATGACCCACACACTTACTGTAAATGTTTTTCCAGCTTCATTTCTCCTATTTGCTAGTTTATCATCATTGGCATAAAATGTAAAAGTTTGCATTACATCTGAACCAGCTCTGAGAAATTCTCTATGAAGTTGACGTACTAAAGAAATAAAAACACAACTAAAGGACAAAAACTTATAAGCAAAAACAAGCAAAGCAAAATCTTTAATAGTCACTATAATGCAAATAAAGTGTGGATAACTAAACATTTATTGACTACGAATGCAATTAATCGTCATTTTTGAAAAAAAAGGTGAGCAAACTCTGACAAAAATCGGTAAAATTAATTTTTCATAAGATTTAAAGTTTAAAAGATTAAATTGTTACTTTATATATATATACCCTAACATTTTCTTACCAGCATCTGGATTCTCGACACAAGCTTCCGGTGTCCAAGTTCCTGCTTTCACATAACCTCGTTTCTCCAAAGCAAAAACAAATCCTCCATCACCTATGACCACTCCCTCATCCAAACATTGCAGTAGTCCCTTCTTTATTAACAGAAAAAAGCGAGTTTTTTTACTAAGTTGAAATTCGGTTTAAAATCTTTTAAAAAAACAAGATTTTAGTTTGTGATAAAAGCAAACAATCTATTAATTAGATCAGAACTAAAAATTAACTAATGAATTTCATATGCCACTGTAACTTGAAACATGCTATAATAAAACAAATGTATAGAGATTAAAATTTACAGATTCATAGGTTTTTGTACCCCTGACAGATGGCCAAAAGTATGTGGGCACCCCTTGTAATTAGTGGGTTCGGCTATTTCTGCCACGCCCATTGCTAACAGATGCATAAAATCAAGAATACAGCCATGCAATCTCCATGTACAAACATTCGCAGTAAAATAGGTCATACTGAAGAGCTCAGTGACTTTCAATGTGGCAATGTATGGGATGCCACCTCTCTAACAAGTCAGTTCGTTAAATTTCTGCCCTGCTAGAGCTCGGTCAACTGTGAGTGCTGTTATTGTGAAGTGGAAACGTTTAGGTGCAACAATAGCTCAGCCACAATCGGTAGGCCACACAAGATCACAGAACGGGACTGCCGAGTATTGAAACTCGTAAAAATCATCTGTACACAGTTGCAACACTCATTACCGAATTTCAAACTGCTTCTGGAAGCAACGTCAGCACAATAACTGTTCGTCGGGAGGTTCATGAAATGGGTTTTCATGGCCGAGAGCAGCACACAAGCCTAAGATTACCATGCTCAATGCCAAGCGTCGGCTGAAGTGGTGTAAAGCACACCGCCATTGCACTCTGGAGCAGTGGAAACGCATTCTCTGGAGTGATGAATCACACTTCACTATTTGGAAATCTGACGGACGAATCTGGGTTTGGCAGATGCCTGGAGAACGCTACCTGCCTGAATGCATAGTACCAACTGTAAGTTTTGTGGAGGAGGAATGATAGTCGGGGCTGTTTTTCATGATTTGGGCTAGGCTTCTTAGTTCTAGTGAAAGAAAATCTTACCGCTACAGCATACATATCTAGAGAATTGTGTGCTTCAAACTTTGTGGCAACCATTTGAGGAAGATCCTTTTTGTTTCAGCATGACAATGCCCCAAGCACAAAGTGAGGTCTATAAAACATGGTTTGCCGAGGTTGGTGTGGAAGAACTTGACTGGTCTCTACAGAGCCCTGACCTCAACCCCATCTAACACCTTTGGGATGAATTGGAACGCCGACTGCAGCCAGGCCTTCTCGGCCGGCCTCACTTAAGCTCGTGTGGCTGAATAGGAGCGAATCTCCGCAGCCATGTTTCAAAATCTAGTGAAAAGCCTTACAAGAAGAGTGGAGGCTGTTATAGCAGCAAAGGTGGGACCTACTCTGTATTAATGCCCAAGGTTTGGAATGAGATGTTCAATAAGCACATGTGGGTGTGATGGTCGGCTGTCCACCTACTTTTGGCTATGTAGTGTGTTATCTTTAACTAATTCTCATAACAATCACTAATTAATTGATGGCGAGAAGCCTACAGTTATTATTGTTTTTAAATAACTTTCTCATATAATACCTACAATGGTACAGCGGAATGTCTCGGGACTTATTCGCTATAAATTGTGTTTTAATACCCGTGTGGGCAAAGCACAGATGGCCCATTATGTAGCTTTGTAATTAACTTTAAAGAAACAAAAAACAGTTTTCTTATAATATTAAAACTGGAAATTTTAGTATTTAAAAGAATTATGTTTATTAGTCCTCCAGTACATCAGTGGCATATCTAAGGGCTTACATAGTATTAAATGGGGTTTAATATTGGACACAAATATATTGTTTAAATGTCTGAAATCAAATGGCTCATTAGAAGGATCAAACAGTGCAAAATTAAACAAGGTAACTTAATGTTAAGTTCCAACAACTGTTGCGTAGTTTGAAATTAAGCACAAAGCTACACAATGGGCTGTATGTGCTCTGCCCACCCAGGATATCTAAACATTTATTTCAGCGTTTTAGGTCCGCAAACATATCGCTGTGCCACAGGGCAGAAACAACTGTTGTAAAGGTTTCAGGACTTGTCTGAAATTCTTCAGCTAAAATGAAAAAATAATTGTTTAGATTTTTTTTTAAATGATAATAGGGTAATTTATAAATAATTCCGAGTTAAAGGAAAAATTCAAAAACATGAACAGTCAGCTATGAGACAAAGTGAAAAATTAAACACTAAACATTGAGTTATAAACTCTAGCTATTCTTTAACAATATTTAAATTCACGAAAAATAAATCTTAGCAATATTCAAATACTGCAAAAATCAAAATACAACCTCTCTTAACCTCTTGGCCCGGCATGGCCAAGCGTGTTAAGGCATGCGACTCGTAATCTGAGGGTGTCGGGTTCGCATCCCGGTCGCGCCAAACATGCTCACCCTTTCAGCTGTGGGGGCGTTATAATGTGACGGTCAATCCCACTATTCGTTGGTAAAAGAGTAGCCCAAGAGTGGCGGTGGGTGGTGATGACTAGCTGCCTTCCCTTTAGTCCTACACTGTTAAATTAGCGACGGCCAGCGCAAAGAGTCCTCGTGTAACTTTGCGCGAAATTTAAAAAAAAACGAACAAAAAATCTATTTTACACTTTGAAAAATAATTCCTTCAAGCAGTAACTAACTGCTCTGTGAAAAGTATTTAAGGTTATTACACACACACATATATTTCTACAGGGTCCCTGAAAGTGTTCGATTTCAAGAACAAACGAAACCCAAATTAATAGTAACAAATATTTTCTTTTTTTTTTGCCTTGAAAATTCATGTGTCACATTGTGTTTTAGGTTACAGAGTGTATAATTCTAACCATAATTGCATGGCCGAGCGCGTAAGGCGTGCGACTCGTAATCCGAAGGTCGCGGGTTCGCGCCCGTGTCGCGCTAAACATGCTCGCCCTCCCAGCCGTGGGGTGTATAATGTGACGGTCAATCCCACTATTCGTTGGTAAAAGAGTAGCCCACGAGTTGGCAGTGGGTGGTGATGACTAGCTGCTTTCTCTTTAGTCTTACACTGCAAAATTAGGGACGGCTAGCACAAATAGCCCTCGAGTAGCTTTGTGCGAAATTCCAACAACAACAAACAACTAACCATAATTAATGGCATACGTATATTTCACTGACGTCACGACAGTACAAATTACAGCGTTAAACATCTCTATCGTCATGTAATTTATTAGCCTATTAGTGACTAACTGACACAAAACTACGGTGCGAGGAGTTAAGACAGGTGATTCCTTCAGGTGGCTTTCTGTTACCTTTCAAAAATTAATATCTTATTTCCTGTGCCGTATACTTCAAGATTTCGATATTCGTGTGGTATTTTCCAAAGTATTTGAGATGCTGATAATTTTATCCAGTTCTTAAATATTGAAAGCAATACTTTAAAAAAAAATTAGGGCCACTTTGTCACTCACTCTAGCAGTACCTAAAAATAACAATTACAATGTATGAAGAGGAAATCTTAGCAAAATTCAAATACTGCAAAAAGTTTCAAAATTCACCTAAATTAAGACTTTTCTAAACCTATTTTCCACTGTAAGACCATTTCCTCTTGTAAACAGTAATTCCATCAAGCAAAAACTGACTTCTCACTTAATTCTGGAATTATTAACCAAAGAGAAGAAAGTATATAATAATATGTTACTCAAACTGTATCTCTTGTACTTAGTACTTGTGCGTCAAAATTTCGTTATTATTATGAATTTTTCCAATGTATTTGCAAATCTACTAAATTTCTCAATTTGTTAAATATTGAAAGCAAAAATTAAAATATTATATATACCTACACTAATGTAACTGAAATATTCACTGAACTGATATATTAGCGCTACAATGAAAACTTTAAAAGTGTAATAAAATGTGTTTCTCTATTATAGGTTGCAACTGTGACAACTTTTAAAATCTAGCACCTAATGCTGAAATATGCTGAATACGAAATACTAAATGTATAATTAAGTATGTATACTTCTATTCAAATAATAAGTTATGACAACAATTATTTCTTATAAAATGAATAAAAAATCAAGGGCCTACGTGTGCTAAACTAAACTATAGTTTTTCTTCGAACGCTTGCAATGAACATACAATAATTATATAATATAATAGTTACTTACTCTCTTATTTTGAGCTGATCCCATAACTCAAATGTTTCAAGATATTTCCTCGTGTATTCCAGTTGTTGAAATTTAATTTTTACACTTCTTCTGCAAAGTATGGACAGAAAGTTCGTGTTAGATGGTATTTAAATTACTACCGCATGGAGTAGTATCTCATGTGATTAAACAGAGAGGATTGATTGTTGACCCTTTGTTGAGTGATGTCGCTAAATGTATACCCAATCACGCATCCAATTTAGACATCGTGCGGGGCTCGCTTTGAGGTCCCAGAAGGTATTGGATTCTAGATTGAATTATTTGCATTCTCCTGCGCTTTTTGAGAATAATTTCCTAATTTTGGTTCGTTTTTTGGTACAATTTAAAAAGTGGAAGCCCTCCCAACATTCTAAGCCACTGTGTACCTAATTTTAAAATGCCAAAATTTGATATAACATGGCTTTGTAAAACAAAAATCAAAAGTAGGCCTTGTGTCGTTTCATTGGTAAGTCACGTCCACCCTGTTCATAAGTTAATATGAATTAACTTTGAACGTATTACAGTTGCAGCGATTGTAATTTAATATTATTTAACTAAGACTAACTATGACTTTTGGGTTTCTGAAACATTTTATTTTAAGTTCGGAGTTTTTATTTAGTACAATACTGTAGTTGTCAACTCAATTGATTTCCCATATTACAAATTTCATAAAATCTTCTAAGGAGACCATCTGAGCTATTTAAAAAAGAGTATTTTAAATATTTAAGTAGACAAGTGGTATGAAACGAAAGCCTCTTGATTGTGCTTTGATCTGTTATATCAAAATGTTCGTCTAACAAGTAATGTTTTTCCCACTGTATGTGCATTTTCTGACTGCCTATAAGGGCTGTATTATCATAAGAAATCAGAAGAATTCTGTTATAAGTTGTTAAACATTTCTTTAGACTGTTGAAAATTGGTTTACGTGTTTACTCCAATAAAACTTATGTTTGTCTGTTATACTTTAGTTTGCATTTGTCATAACGTAATAGTTTTAATTGCTAGAATTTGTCGCTTGTTTATTTTTTGGAATTAAGTACAAAGCTGTTCAATGGGTTATCTATGCTCCGCACATCACGGGTATCGAAACCCGAATTCTAGCGATGTGAGTTCTCAGACATACCTTTGTGTCACTGGGAGGCGAAGTTTGTCGTGAACAAATTTTGTTATAACAAACATAACAAGGGTTCACAAATCTCCATCATGGTCGCATCCACAACGGTTTTACAAGATGAACACCTTGAATCGTTACTCAGTGAACAGTGGTCATTGCTGATGACATGCCAAAGAGTAGCAAAGTTCCAGTCATTGTCAGAAACACTGGTTTTATTTATTAGAGACGTCTTGGATCCTAGTCTAAAAAAACAATTGCTATAAGGAGCGAAGAAGTCGACTTACCTAGCGGGCCCATTGGTTACAGAACAAAAAGTGTAATAATTAAACGTGGGGTTTCTGCTGATTATATGACTATTCATAATTTGATCAATTGCTGTCCCTATTGGAAACTATAAACTGCAAACGTCATCATATGCTACATTCTCTGTATGTTCCATCAAAATCAGATAAATCACGGATTTTTTTACAACCTATTCTTACCATCGAGATGCCTCTGGTTGAGAGAATGTTCATGCGTTGAATTTATGTTTTGAAAAATGAAACTGTTAGTAAGGTACAATGAAGACTGAAGCTCTAAACACTTCAGTAATTTAACAATGAACTCCTCGTATATGTGCTGTCATGTTATGAGGGAGTGTATTGCAGCTCAGAGACCTAACTTTTCTTTATAGAGAAGATACTGAGAATGCAAAAGGTAATTTGACGAGCAACATAAAGAAACGTACAATCAACACAAACCGTTATTTATTAGTGAGACTAATAATAATATGTTACTTTTTAATTGTCTTTGATTGCTTGAAATAAACATAAAAATATCCACTAACAAACAAAATTGATTTTAAAAAAATGTGGTTAATGATATGTAAAATGTGTACATTTATGAGATTAAAACTTCATTAATTAACTGTATAATGAATTTTACAAACTTTAAAATATACGCAGTCATTGGTGTTACAAGTTTGTGATATATCTACAAACAAGTATCAGACAGGTCTGATAATAACTGTATGGATGACAAGTATCTGTAGAACTGTATTTAATTACTTGAGTGAAATAAGGTAATTGGTCTAAGGTTATGACGTAAATAGAATATTTCTTTCTAATTAAAGCACAGCGTGCATACTTGTTGCACAGATAGAAATTTGTGTTTTCTGTCGTACTCGTTAAATTTCTTTGCACAAGTGTATTGCACAAGTTTCGTTACGTAACTCTGTTTTTCTAGGCTTTACCAGTGTTGTTGACATCATGTTACTCGAACCTTCGCTATTTTTCTTGTTACTTTAATTAAGTTGTGATCTGTTATAACCTTGCCTAGGCTATAGAACTTTCGACGCCTCAATGAAGAAGCTTTATATATATATACATTTTTCAACACGTTAAAGAGTTGATAAGGAACAATCGTATGTTATCTATCACAACCGATTGTAAAGCAGCTGTTAGAGATAGTAGAGATTTCGCTTTTCTTCAATTAGTTGAGACTGAAAATCAGCTTAGAATAGCAAACAATATCACAAGAAATATCAGAAGACTTACAACCTGCACACAAAATCATATAAACAAACAGATAACTGTTAACAACATAGAAATGAGTTGGGATCTATTAATAGTGTTTACAAAGTTAGTTTCACTCTAATAGTCTTTCATTTCGTTTACTTTAATAAAACAAGTGTAATGAAATTAAACATTAACAAATAGCCTCCAAACTTCTTTTTTGTAGTTAAATAAAAAAGCACATAATCATACACTTGTGAATCATATTCGTTTATGAGAATAAAATTTTATTAGCAAAACGTAATGAATTTTAATATTTACATAATTCAGTATGTATTGCGAACATTTCAGACCTGTGATTGCCCTCCAGTGGTATAACGGTGTGTCTGCAGACATACATCGCTAACAACCGGGTTTCGATTTCGGTGGTGAGTAGAGCACATATAACCCATATTTTCAAAACAAAGAAGATCTGTGATTTTTTTACCCCAGCCCATGTGAGAGTAGTGGACGATGAACTTTCGATTAATTCACTTGGAACTGGTTAGTTTTATAAGGAGATTAGTGGTTACATGTATAATGTATATATTATACAATACATAGATATAAATATATGCATAAAACACTGACAACACGGTAATTGTTCAGAATAATTTTGTAAAAAACTATGTGGAGACTATGCATTAGTACCGTTTGGTGAACTTTTACGTATTGAGTTTTTTAATCAATTTTGATAAAGAGTTAGATATATAGCACAGTACGTGAAGATTTTGGGAATCTTGTAATCTCTTTAATGAGCCAATCAAGTGTCTCGCAACGGGTAAACACCTAGCTATGTAGTATATCAACTGGGTAATTGGGTTTGAGTCCAAAATTAGTGTAGCCTAATTTTTATGCAGTTTTGAATCCCGTAATGTTTGGGAAAATCAAATAATTTGTATAAGAGGTTAACAAAGCAGTTTCCAAATCAATTTACAAGCGATTCGTCGTTGTTTTAATTATACCAGCGTAGCATTGTGATATAAAACAACAAAAGCAAATGATTCTTAATGAATGTGACGTAACTAAACTGAATTACATAGGTTTAGGCTCATAATTTAAAATTCACTAGTTTACAAACTTCACTTGTTTGTTTTCAACTGCATTCGCAGCCCTCCACCCCACATTTCGTGTTTCTCAGATGCTTTGGGTTTCTTTCCCCTTTCTTCTGCAAGCTCTTCTGCAATAGCACGGATGTGATATGGTTCAAAACCACAACATCCACCAATGTAACAGACTCCAAGATCATAGGCTTCCCTAGCAAAACGGTGTATGTCCCATCTTGAACAAGTTCTAGGTTCCAATGCTGCATAGAGAATCCAACAACAAATATTTTTTTTTTATTTGTATCAGCTATGACTTGTTTACTTATTGTAGTCGGTAACGAGTTGGTTTTAATAATTAAATCTAATCTTATATTGCAGTTACCTTTTGTAAACTAATTTACAATTCAAAAAATTGTATTATACGACAATAAATTAATAAAAAGCTGATTACGGATAATTCTACGTTAACAAGAGTTTTACAGAAATATCAAAATTTGTCAATAAGGTACAGCATTGTATGATGTGCAGGCGTATCATATCTTGTACCTGCTTTCTGATTACATAGAAATTTTAAAATTTTCCTTTACCATGTTCGTAAGTCGTTTTAAGAAAACAGTCATTATCCATAAAACCATTGGATTTTGATTTGCTCTAGTCGATTTTGTGATAATGTTCTATTTAACAAATGACATCCATTCTGTTATTTAGTATGGTTGTAGTCACTTTACTTAAAAGCTATAATGGTCGACAGTATGTGAAAGAAGCCTTAGACCAATAGTAATATGTTTCCAATTTTTTCATATTATGTCATATTAATGAAGATTTGTAACAAAATTCTTGAACTGCCATATGGTCAGTTGTCATGTAAGCAAACTTTCAAGGGAGTGTGAAATGTAACAAAATATTTCAATCCCTACAGCTTTATTTAGTGGATGTCCCTATTATTCTACAATATTCTATATTATTCTATAAGCAACTGTTATAATATGACGGTCAATCTGACTATTCGTTTGTAAAAGAGTAGCCCAAGTGGTAAGTGATGATAATTAGCTGTGTTTTCTCTAGTCTTACATTGCTAAATGAAGGATTGCTAGCAAAAAAAGCCTTCTTATAACTTTGCGCGAAATTCAAAAATAAACAAACTAAAATTTTGTCCAATCTCATATCTCTTAGGATTCCTAATTAGAGATAAAGGTGTACTTATGTAATTTTGTAATAATTTCATATTGTTTATCTTAGGGAAAATCAATTTGCGTTATCCTACTGTTTTCACTATGGGGAATCGAACCCCGGATTCTTGTTACTGTACAGGTGGGGAACAGTGCGATAAATATTTGAACAACAATTGCTTTGCCGGGTTTTGAAATAAATTCTTTATCACAAGAAATACTAAACTACAAAAAATAAAGTTGGTGGTTAAAAACATTATTCATAAAATATTCTAAAATATGCATACTCTTTAGGATCCATAATTTTAGAACTTCTATAAGTTATAAATTTTTGTAAGAAAAATACATAAAAATCAAATTACCAAACGGGAATTCCGGAAGATGAATGAAGCCCAGTTTTCCTGCTTCAGGAGTAAAAAATGCTATAGGTTGACACATAAGGTGAGCTTTGAGTCCTTCAGCATCCAGCTCTTTCTTCATAATTCTCACAGCTTCCAAAGATACAAAGAAGTCAAAACGGCAATTCACACCTACTACATCAGCACCTTCATGAGATAAAAAGGAAGACACTAAGATTCCAGTTCTATAGAGAAATGAATCCATTATCCTATTACATTGAAGGAATTGTAATGTGTACCGTTATTATGAAAAGTGCTTGGCCACGTTTGATAACAATAATAACCAATAAACAAAATCAATGAAAATGATCTTGAGAAGATTTACAAAGTTCTAATTTCCTTGGTCATAGGTACAACAGTTCACCAATAGTTTAAATATTTAATAAGCATTACCATGCTTAGTATTATGCAGAGTCAACTAAACAGAGGGGAAATAAGGCATTAACGTGTTAAGTTTAAAAGAACAGACGGAAGATAAAATTGACGAGTACCTGCTTTAACCATCTTTACTGCACACTATCCACATGATATGTGGTTTACGTCACCCTCGGGACCAATACACATGTTAGCTACCACAGGTAACTTTGTCTCTTTGCAGACTTCAATAGCCCATATTATCTCCTCAATATTTTCAAAATACTGCGAGAAAGAGATTTTCTGACTAATTCTTATAAAGATAAAAGATTAAAACTGAAACTGCCAGTTCTTCGCGTAAAACTTTGGGTTTGTTTGAATCATTAAACACATTAAAATAATAATGAAATACGACAAATATCATCCGTAGAAGTAAAATATAGTAACATTTCTTTATTGTTAAAATAGATAAAGTGATTATACTTTCTTACCAGCTTCTGGGTTCTCGACACATGCTTCCGGTGTCCAAGGTCCTGCTTTCACATAACCTCGTTTCTCCAAAGCAATCAGAAATACTCCATCACCAATGACCACCCCTCGTCCAAACGTTGGAGTAAACCCTTCTTATTGACATAAGAAAAAATCTTTTTTCAATAAATAATATTAATTTCTAATGAAAGCGAGCTAATCATTTAGAGTTAAATATAACCTCGGTAATTTAATATACTAATATATAATGGTTAAACTTCACAAGATTATCAGTTTATACTCTTTGTAATTAGTAACTGCTGAAAACTTTAATAAGGTGTGCGAATTTTACATTGTAATGTTATTATGTTTTGTTTTTCCGTTTTTTTAACTGTTTCCATAAATTCTGGAATTATTAATACACGTGTAAACTATCAAATATTACAAACCTCGGAAAGGTGGCTAAGTATAGTACCATTAAGAAATAAGATGGGTATGATTTTTGTTAAATGAGGAAACTTCATATTATCGGGAAATAAATGGATAATTGTTGAGGATATACCATTTCCGAAGTATGTCCAGTAACTAGTTCGACTACGAGAAGAATTAATATCATTCGAGAAATCACATAACGCAAGACTCGTCGTAGTTTTGACAATAACAGAGATGCCAATTATTTCAACAAATGGCTGAGCATAATGATTGTAGACAGAGCCCGTACAGATATCGTACAACCACCACTGGAGTCATCCAGGTCTGTGGATCCATCTGTGGCTAAACTATAAACACTGTTAGTAAGTATGCTTGAAATCATTTTGTCATCTTCACAACCCAACATTTGTACAATAGCTGTAGATTTAGTTCTAGCACAGCCATATTTTTTTCGCTATATCAGAGTCTGGGAACATTTTTCTGAATAAATGTCCTCAATGATCGGCTACAGCTAGGGGTAAATTATGAGCAATGACGAATTGCGTGAACATCACTTCTGCATTTATGGTTTCATATTCTGAATTCTTACTCATAAATGTCGTTATCTCCATCGTTTTTGTCTTCGTTTGTTTGTTTTGAATCTCGCACAAAGCTACTCGAGGGCTATCTGTGCTAGCCGTCTCTAATTTAGCAGTGTAAGACTAGAGGGAAGGCAGCTAGTCATCACCACCTACCGCCAACTCTTGCGCTACTCTTTTACCAACGAAGAGTGGGATTGACCGTCACATTATAACGCCCCACAACTGAAAGGGCGAGCATGTTTAGTGCGACCGGGATTCGAACCCGCGACCCTCGGATTACTAGTCGAACGCCTTAATACACTTGGCCATGCCGGGCCTTTTGTCTTCGCCTCAGCCTTTTGTTGGTGAGATGCCGACTTTGTATGTCTGGAACAATCCCGCCATGTTCCCGCCACAGAAAAATCGAAGTGACAAACTGTACAAAACGCAGGACTGTCACTGACTTTTGATGCAAAGACCGGATATTTTACAGTATACTCTTTCCTAAATTTTTGATTCACAGTTTTAGTCCTTTTAGGTTTGCCAGAAACAAGACAATCTGGTGAACGAGGCCTCTTTTTGTTTCCATTTTGTGAACGATCGCATTGCCGCTTAGAAAACGAGAAATACCCATCTACGCGAGCGCTGATTGGCTGACAAGCACTGATGACGTAACTATGAATTCCCCTACGTACCCCCTATTGAGAAGCACCACGCTCAAACTATTGGTATACGTCGCAGATACAAATATTTTTTTATTATTTCAAGCACAAACATGATTATCGCAAGTAGCCACTTGGACTATGACTTTTATTTATTATCAAAATTTATTTGTATCTCACTACAAATTTTCTTTTCACTCCTTTCAAGATCTAGAGGAAGAATTTATCACTTTATTGTATGAGCCTATATCATATATAATAAGTTGAATTTGAAACAAGTCGTAATATTTGTCTGTATGAGTGTATAGGCATAATGTACACACCAAAATCGTAATGATTGCTCTCAAATCATAATGGTTGGCATCTCTGCAGCAATAGAGTGGTACCTCGGTTCTCGAACGACACCCTTTTCGAACAATTTGGTTTTCGGATATATTGCTTGAGAAAAAAATGTCTCGGTTGTGGAACATAAACTCGGTTCAAGCTGTCGTGGCCCGAACCCCCGAAATAACCCGACTGACGACCCTTCGACCATTTCCGGCCCACGCAAAGCTTGCCCAAAACATTTTATCCACACCTATCACTCAGTTCACACCCCCGCTAAAATCTGCTGTGAACGTTCTCGTTTTTTCTTTTTTGTTGTTGTTTTTCTAAATATTTTGATTAAATAAGCCACCATGGGGTCAAACAAGAATAATGAAAGCTGCAAACCAAAAAGAAAATTTGTTAAGAGCCACAACTGAGGTGAAAAAAGTTCTAATAGCGAAGTATGAGAGTGGTGTTCGCGTGTCTGGCCTTGCTATACAGTTTGGTATGGCGAAGTCTACAGTCTGCACCATACTGAAAAATAAAGAGGTCATCAAAGGAGCTGATGTTGCAAAAGGAGTGACAGTGCTTACGAAACAAAAGTCACAAACAATGGAAGAGGTAAGAAAACTGTTGTTCATTTGGGTGAAAGAAAAACAGTTAGCTGGTGACAGCATTTCTGAGACCATCATTTGTGAGAAAGCAAAGTAGTTGCGTGCTGACCTTCTGAAAAAACACCCTTGGAACGAGTGCTGATACAAGTGATGCCTTTAAGGCTAGTAGGGGTGGTTTGAAAAATTTAGGAAGAGAAGTGACATACATAGTGTGGTGAGACATGGGGAAGGTGCCAGGCAGAAACAAACCTCATTAGACAAGTTTTTAGTGAGAAATAGATGCAGTGAGTGTCAAGCAGGTTGTAGCGGTGCAAAGAGACAGTAAATAGGAAGAACCCCAGAAGGAGAGTTATCTGACGTTTTAATGGAAAGTGACTCCAATTCCAAACAATAATAACCCTCTTACTCTCCACGTTCCTCACTACCTTTCACTTACGCCTTCAGTTCTCCTCAGCACAGGTGCAGTTAAATTTTCATTTATTGTTTTTTTTATTGTATTTATAGTTTTTGTGGTTGACTTTATGCATGTAAGTATTATTATACAGGTATAAATAAGCAATATGTTTACTCAAAATGCTTCATAATAATAATAATAATAATAAATTTATTAAGCAATAAATTAGACACAAAAAAATCAAATATCAATATAAAACCATCATCAAAGAGTTAACTCGTCCTGTGATGGTTAAACACATAATAAAGTAAAATCAAAACTTACAAAATCAATATAAAGTTCCCAGAATATTATCATCAGTATTTAAGATCCATTGTTTTAAGTATTTCTTTTGATTAACACGATTAATAGAAGATCTTATACTATAAGGAATAAAATTATGAATACGAGGTGCCAAATAAAGATATTGATGAAGTGTAACTGTTTTACGTGGTGTGGGTACATTAATTGGAAAAAAAGATTGAAATCGTGTAAAATATGAAGTGACTTTAAAAGGCCTATTAAAAGAAACATGCAATGTAGATAAAGCTAAAAATATAAATAAAGTTTATCATATGAAAGAGGGAGTTAAATTTACTGAAATCGGTATCAAGCCTATGAGTAAAAATAAGAGAGAAAACACTTTTTGCAACTTGTGAATAGGAATTAAAAAGTCATATATGTGCCACCCCAAATTGAAATACAATATTGTAAGAAAGATTGAAAGAGAGCATAATATACACTTAACAAAATATGATAAGGAGCACAATGACTAAGTTCAAAAAATTAGCATAGAACTATATTTTAATTTATTAACTAAAGAATTAATATGAAATTGCCAATTTAATTTTCGATCTAAAATAATTCCTAAATATTTAACAGAGGAAACTTGAGTCAATTTGGGACATTTACAATTAGGGTAAGTATAACAATCACTAGAATGATAAAAAATAGAAGGAAAAGCTGGAATGACACCGTAAAGGTTAAACTGAAGAAGAAAAGATTTAGATATATTTAAGGATAAGTCATTACAGAAAAGCCAATTTTTAATTTTATTAAGATCACTAGAAATAATGGCTTCATTAATTAGATTTGGCTTACTATAAACAACAGCGCGTAATTTTTTGATGTCTGTAACGGATTAATTTAATTTACAGCATTTCTTATGGGAAAAATTGATTCGGTTTTCGAACAGCCTTCTGGGACGGATTAAGTTCGAGAACCAATGTACCACTGTAATTCGGAAGATGTGATTCCGTTCCTCATGACAAACGAAGGAACAGCTATTTTACGTTTGGTAAATAGTTTTCAAGGATTAATTAAAAATTACAAGACGTTAGTCAGACGATACCAGATTGAGATAGATGATTTATCACTTGAGTTGAAAGGCATTAAGGATAGCGTTTCGATTTTAGGTCGAACTCGACAAAACGAGGTTTAATAGACGCAGGTGGAAATGTTTTAATTTTTTTGTTCGGAACCACAACCACTGACGATTTACGTGAATTGAACAAAAAAATAGAACATCAGAGACAGGTATCTAAAGAAATAATTCATTTAATAAGTCAACAGGCGACTATAACGAACTCATTAAATCAAACACTTGAATCACATGAACAGAAAATTAGAAAAGTGTCTAAACCACTAGTAAATATTACTAACACTTTGATACATACTAGAATAAGACAGACTGACTTGTAGTTATACAATATTTGTAGAAATAAAGCATAGGATACCTGAACTGTGTAAAAAGAGAATAATTGTCCTGAAACCATCTTATTTCAACAAAACAAATACCCCTAGAACTTGTTTCATGTAAAAGACGAACTTACCTTATCGGTGGTATGCCCCAAATCTAAGGTAAACCAGTTCAATAATCGAATTTAGGTAATGAAATTTTAAAAAATAGTAGATATCTTAGATTGGCGAGAAATTATTCTGCTCATAGCCAAGGAATTACATAACCCTCTAATTTTAGAATTAACATTAAAATTACGTTAAATATAAGAGCGCCTGATTGACAAGAGCTGTTGACTATAAAACAGTCACAGTTAATTCAGAATATGACTGTAGATTCAGATATTAAAGGACTATCAAATATCTTAGACGAAATCCGAAACTTTCCCCGTTGAAAGCAGTGTTAAATGTCAAGGAATTTCAACAGAATGTAGACCACTTGAGAGCTACAGCAGAATAAAATATGTTACATAAATGGAAGCTGACAAATTCGGTGATGACGGCATTAAGCTTGGTGGTGATAGTAAGTATAGTATAATACACAGTGCGTGAAAGATTGGCTTGAATAACATCTTGGAGGTTAGATGAGCTGTGTAAATTAAAAAAGAAAAATAAACCAAGGCCGAACAATACTAGAGTGTTGTCTTGCTCAGAGGCCACTGGAGCGATTACATTAACCGATGATAACCCATATAATTAGGATATAAACTGATTTATTAATAGCTTGGTATCAAAATGAAATTAGTCTAACAAATCGACAAGGCTAGCTAATCATAAAATAAACACATAAATCAAAATTATCAAAAAACTGATATGATTTAAAGAAAAATCGGAAGAGTGAGGCATCGCTAGATATTTAGATGCTTCGTATAATTATTTTAATAAACAGAAAATAATGAAGTATAAAAAGTATGTTGTTAAAACAATGATATTTATAGAACAACGACAGCTCAAGGACAAACTTGTCGCGAATGATCAATCGATATATAGTTTAAGAAGAAGTGACACTATCAAGAACAACAGAAGGGTTATTTAAGACAGAGATTCATAGAAAGCCCCTGAAAAACACCCGCTATTAGTTTAGATTGGAACAAATACACACTATCAAGGTTAAAAGAAGTTACTCAAGCTATAAACTAAAGATGAGAAACTGTCCGTTGTATGTCTCAGTTGAAATGACTTGATGCTTTCGAGGTTAAAAGGAGTTAAGCAAACTTAGACGTTGAAACTAAGAATCTTGAATAGTGGGATGACGTGACAGTATGGAGTATGGTGATTGATTAATAAATATAACTCACGAGTATTGGATTAAGAAATTCTGACCGTGTGACGACATGTTAGTATAAGTTATTATTACGAAACGAGCTTAAGAAATCACAAACACTAAGTCAGCTGACACCATGGTATTATGAATAGAATGATAATCCTCCCCTTCAGCTTGTATAAAATGTCCCAGAAAAGACGCCAGAATATTCAAATTCTAATAATCAATTTGTGATATCGAGAAAACCCGCTTGTAGAGAAAAATATATATGTAAAAACGGCTCGTTTGGGTTCAGAATTTGTTTTTACGTTTCGGCCTTCTTCGGTCAACGTTGGGTTTGTGTGTTTGTGTGTTTTGAATTTCAGGCAATGCTACTCGATGGCTATCTGCACTAACCGTCCCTAATTTAGCAATGTATGACTAGAGGGAAGGCAACTAGTCATCACCACTCACCGCCAACTCTTGGGCTACGCTTTTAGCAACTGTCACATTATAACGCCCTCACGGCTGAAAATGCGAGTATGTTTGGTGCGGCGAGGGTGCGAACCCGCGACCCCCATATTACGAGTCGCACGCCTTAACCCACCTAGCTTTGACGGGCCATATATAAATGTTAAGTGCAACGACTTTTTACCCATCTTCAATCCAGCAGCACGATTAACCACGATCAAGCTACCTGTTCTTACAATAATGGACATAACTGTATATATACATAACAGCGTTTTTGGACAACAAATAAAACAGACTGTAAAACGTAGTGAGATATTTCTTTGAATTACTTTTGTTGTAAGCAGTCTTCTATTAATATTCAACAAAGAATTGCCTTTGAACATAAAAGCACTATATTTCGTAACTAGGTATTTGTTCATTATAAATGTGACAAATAGAATTATCATGTTATGCGTTCCTGTTCATATGAACGTTTATATCCTTAAAAGTACAATAACCTTACACACAAATTTATTTTTGACGAAGTACAATTTTGTAAACTTGAAGTTCAAAATGGGAAGTTTTTTAATGTTTGTTTTTAATAATATAATACTTAGGACATCAACGAACCTACTGGACTATCTTGGCTGTCCCAACCTGTAAACTAAAATTTATTTATTAATAGTTTTAGTTAATTAAAGCTTGTCAAGCTTTTTCTTAACACAACTTAAATTTATCCTCTCTACAAAATCCAAAGGCAACCCATTTCAAAGGCCAGAAATAAAACAGCTGAAGATGACTCCTATTTTGGCACAATTTATATTTATGTCCCCAAGTCCTACTATTTTCTCCATTAAATATGAAAAAATTGTGTATCAACATTATTAATTCTCTTTATAATCTTAAACACCTAAATTAGATCCCTTCTAATTCTTCTGTTTTTCAAAATAAAACAATTTCACAAATTTTAACCGCTCCTCGTATGACAACCTCTCAATCCCAGGCACCATTCTGGTAACCCTTCTCTGAACCCTTTCCAACAATTCAATGTCCTTCCTAAGGTGAGGAGCCCAAGACTGAACAAAATACACTAAATGTATGACCTAACCAATGACCTATACAATGAAATTATAACCTCTACAGACTTGGATTGAATATTTCTTTATCTATTCAATTTATCTAACCACACGAAAGTTACAATTCACTAGTTCAAGTTAAATCAAAACAAAACTGCAACTGACTGTTAAACTTTACTTTTTGTTTTAAAGTAACTAACGATATTAACAATGTTAGCCAGTTTTCTTAATTACATGAAACGTTTTACTTTTCTTTTATACCTTCCTTCACTATATTATATTTCATGCTTGCCTATAACTTAACTTTAAAAACCTATGTAAGAATTCTGTGCCTAATACTGTTTATTTGTTGTTGGTTTTTATGGCTCTTCTTAAACTTGAAAGAGTATTGTATATATTTATATTGCTTTGTTATTTTGTATTCCCCATATTTAATTAACGTAATAAACCTTCCTGAGTCAGAAATCGGCATGAAATTACTGGTGTAAGGGCAATAAATTACTGTTGAATGATAAAACAAACAAACATCTGTGTTCAAAGGTAACTGTACGATTTTTATTTCAAAATCAACATTGTAACATATAGCCATTTATTTTTAAACAATGTTTAATGTAGGTGGACGTTTATTGAGCACGGGAAATGTTTAATAAAAAGGTGATGCGTAATCTTTAAAAAGCGACACAATTCAACATGATTAAAGTGCCTCATCTAACATGATCAACGTATATTTCATTCTAAAAGTAGTTTTTAACAAAAAAAAAATTTCAACGTGAAGGACAAAATAACAAAACTGCAGAATGCAAAAGTGGAACACTCTTTCACCTGTATCTAGTGTTAAAATTTGTATAATGACACCACAACTACGTTTGGAAGAATTCGTTTCTGAACACTTCATTGAGCGATTCACTCGCAAGAGTGCTATCATGTCACATGTAATGTAATACAGCTATTCCAGATACTCGTTCCATATTTTCATCGTATAGCAGAGACTGAAAATGAACTTAAAATGAAAGACAAACTCGTTAGCAATATAAGGAAAAATATAAGACACACACACAAAATATATTAAAGTTAACTGTTCATGAGTAAATATTGTACATTGGTTCTGTTTAATATTCGCTTTAATGAAACAAGTTTAAAAAATAAGCTTTAATGAAAGTATCTAAATGTGTTATTTGGAGTTCATTCAATTAAAAAAAAACGTGATTATAGATTTGTGAATTATATGCATTTAAGAGATTAAAAGCTTACTAGCTAGACAGACGTATAATGAATTTTCATATCTACAAATAATCTTTGATACCTTACGATCTGTACAGGTACAATTTTTGGAGAAATATATGTATGCGTATGACAATATACCATTTGTTAATAAATGTATGTGCAAAGTCAGACACATTTACAGGACATTGTCCTGCAGTCGCAAGCTCAGATTTATATATATATATATATATTCACACATATGGAATATACTTATATTCATGAACATAAGCGCGGTCCCACCACATTTATGAAGCATTAATCTACGGTCACGATAATGGGAAAAGGAATGGATATTGACTGAAAATATTTTGCATAAAAGGCAGTTTGGGGCATCTAATGCCAAGTGAAGTGGTCTCTATAGGTCCCTTAGGGTTTTGCCAAACAGATAGATAAATAGAAGCTTACCTCAGAAATAAGAGAGAAGAACCATTGATGGAAAAGCTTTATCAACTTTCTGGCTATTTCCTTAGAATATAAGATAGCATATACCAAGATGACCATGTTCACCTGAGACCCAGAAACAAGGTGTGTCTGGTGGACACTATTCTCCAACACGAACTCTTCAGCAAATGAGAAGGTGGATCCTTGTGCATAAAGTAGATGACTAGTTAGGTAGCAGAGAACTTCTCTGAAGTACCATTGCTGCTGACCTCCACCGACGTTTGTTGTATCATTGTTCATGCTGATAGTGATCACGGAAGAGATGGATTAAATGAGGGCAGCACAAACACCCCACACTATCTGAAAAAGAAGGCTAGTGTTTAAGGCAATCATGATCTGTAGAGTTTGATGATCATGTGACCCCAGTGTGAGGAACTGTCGGTTTCTATATCCTGTTTACTTAAATGGACCCTCATTATACCACCATGGAATGATCTGCACCGAGATTACATTATATAAGTTGGGGATAAAGCATAACATTATTTCAATGTTTAAAACGGCAGCCGAAGAGGATATAAATAATTTATTGGTGAATTTGAAGTAATTCAATGCATGACATTGATGGTCTCCCGATGATACAATGTCTGATTCTGAGATTGGATAGTCTGTCTCTTTAGGCTGTAGTGTATCTGAAAGAGGCACAGATTGGAGACTGGAGCACAGCATAGCCAAGCTGTACTGGTTATTTGATTCGAGAGGGAAGTAGAATCAATAATCAATAAAGTTTTGGTCCTACTTTGTGATAATGGATGACCAGCTTCCCACTGGAATAATAATCAGGGTGACAAGTAAAGTGGTGGCAATTGATGTTACCTCTGGTACTAGTGTTTCCCCTGTCATACTGAGTCTAGAAAACAATATTCTGCTACCAGTGTATCTGAAACTGATTTTTGAGGATTGCAGCATCCATTTCATTTCGACACCACAGATAAATGACTTGCTGGATAAGTGTGCTGATGTATTTGTTGGACTGGAGATCTAACTGGGGAGAGTTATAATCAGTTACAGTTATATAGAAATAGACAATGTCAATAAGATACCTGCTACACAGGCTTCACTAAAGCACTGTTGGCGAAGCCAATCCTGAAATAAAATAGTTATTAATGAATGGGATCATACAACCTTTCAAGAGTGGTAACTTAAAGAAATGAGGAACGTGATAATAAATTTTGGGCTGATATGTACCAGGTGAATGCCATAACGGGTATTGATGTCTTTCTGTTACCATGAGTAGATGAATGTCTAGTCATATTGAAAGTGTCTAATGGCTTAGCACTCCATAGCCGGCCCTTTGATGATCGCAAGTCAAACTAGATAACAAAATAGAACCAAAATTACTTGTAGCACAATGGGCTATTTAATTGATTTGTAAGTTATGCCTTATGTACCATGTAATGCTCCTGCCAATTTCAAGAGACTAACAATTATTATGTTTGAAGGCTGTAATGTGGAAATATTCTGGTATTTATGTATTATATCTTGTTATTTTGTCAAATATTCAAGTCTACTGTTTGTCCATAATTAAACCAGTGTGTAGGAATGACACGATTAAAGTTATAATTCAGAAAGTGTGTGTTGTTGTGTACATAAGCTCAATTTCTTGGTCAAATCATAGATATAGAAAGTGTATTTGTTGACTCTGCAATGATCAAAGTGATTTAAGATTGCCTCCTAGCCTATGACATGACGAAGAATTTGAAGTTCTTTGGGTACACATCGTATTATTGATATTTTATGGTCAATTTATCTTGGATTATTTCACCAGTATTTACTCTCACAAAATCTTATGTGCATTTCAAAAAACATCAAAACTGCTCCTGTTCTTAAACCATGCTTTGATGGATATTATATTCTCAGCAGCGTTGTTAGTTCTTGTTTGACACGAATGCCATTGATTGTGGAATCATAGCAGACATGTAGAAGTTTCAGGATGGGGCTGAACAGGGCAGAGTGTATATAGGCTACACACTCATTCTGCAGAATTAAAGGAAAAGTGTATGTAGTTGTACTTAGGAAAGAATACATACGTGCTACACACTCACTCTGGAGAGGAAAGTGTGTGTAGTTATGGTATTCATCAAGCTTTATGAAGTCTACTTGCATGGTTGAAATCTCACATTCAAGATGGAGCATGCATGGCTGAAGAGGATTATGAACTTTAAAAAAACTGGAAGGATATTTGCATGTTGGACTACAGTGTTACACAAGTACGACATGGTAATAGCACGTTATTCGTAAGCGCAACACAGACTGTTTAACTCACCACATAGTAAGACCATGTTTGTTTTATTGAATGTCCTGTTACAGGACACCAAGCTAAGATAAAAACCATTTTAGCTGCCATAATACAGAGCCATATATTAACAGTTTTACTAGACACTCCATGTCAAATTTCACCTATCCACCTACCCTCAAGAACTTTGAAAAGATGAACTAATAGATCCAGAACTAACATGGACGTTCTTTGCTATAAAACAAGAGAACGTGAAGACAGCTGACATTGGAGTGTAGAGTGTTGAATCAGGTAGTATAAGACACTTATACAAACAAGTATAGGTGCACAATAGCGCATTATACCAATATTATTGACCACAGAGACATGGGAAGCCACTTCTGACTGAAAAGAACTGGCAACACGTACTTTCCCAGCTACTGAGTGAAGTTTACTTCATGCAAATTTTCATCGATTATCAGAGCGAGGAAAGTTGTTTGGCTGTTGTTGTCGTTTCTGCATAGCTACACAATAAACTATCTGTGCTCTGCCCACCACGAGTATCAAAATCCGGATTCTAGCGTTGTTAGTACGCGAGTTGTTTGGATTCGAATCCAACAGTTGAAAGGACTTTCGATCTCCAATCTGTGAAATAGAACTGTCTATATAAACAATTTCATATTCATGTGTGTGTGTAACTAAGCGATTTTCTACTGTAAAAGAGTAGTGTAGTTTCGTAAAAGTCACATTCCCTTAGAGTAGTGACAGCTGTTATGATCAAGAGGCGCAGATGTTATAAGGAAATATTATTGTGCACTTAATAACGTGTGACTGATCTGTGTATTATAGATACTAATTTTGAAGGTCTTGTGATCTCACGGGCAGAAAGCTCGTTCTGTGACGAATTTCAATTGAACATACTTTTTTTTGCATTGAGGTTGCTTATATTTGCTTTTTTTTTTACTAGTGACGTAGTATTCAAATTTAGAGGTTATTCTGATACAGTAGATGTTTTTTTATTGTGGACTATTGTGTTGAGACAAAGTTGAATTCAGAGTGGAGTCATGCACATGACAGTGAACATTGTTTTTGGCAGTGAGAATTTTGTCTGAATAGCCTGGATTGGCCAAGTTCCAACAGAAATAATTTATTTTAGAAACTGTGTCATGACTATTGATGGGTAATTTACAAAAGTAACCCATATAGGGTAGTGTAACGGCAAGCAAGTCTGAGGTTATTTATTGAAAACTACTAGTGCACAAATGTGTGGAGATGGAAACATACATACACATGTTAGTATATGTTAATGTCTGTACATTGTAAGAAACTCATGCATATTATACTTTATGTAAATTCAGTGAATAAATTGCCGAGAACAATTATAAGGCACCTCTTGAATGAGAATATGACTGGGGTACTGATTGAGTTATGAAGTTGGTTGTGGTCACTGGCTTGCCAGACATTAATTGAATAAACAACTGAAATGATGGTTTAATTAATCAGTTTTTATATGAAATGTCCAGCAGGTAATACTTTCTTTAACGAGGTGAAATTAACGAGCATTTGAACGCCTCGATTATAGAAAAACACAATTCGTTTACTGCAAAAATTTTGTCAATCAAAATGAAGTTTTGATTGAAATTCTGAGGAAGCGAGATGAAATTATCTATGGAAGGTGAACTTCATAAACGCCATCATTAAGGTTTGAATGTTTGGTATTAAGCACAAAGCTGCACAATAGCTTATCTGTACTCTGCCCACCACAGGTATCAAAACCCCCGTTTCCAGCGCCGCGAGTCAGTCAACAAATCGCTCTGCCACTGGGAGACCTATCATTAATAAAAATAAACCATTAACTTGTGTTATGCATTTTTGCTGGAACTTGGACGTAAATTTTAATATATAAATATTTTGAGATCACCTCTTTTATCTTGTCCATCCCAACTGACGAGCTTTGTCATTGAACAAGTGGATTGTTCAGGCAGTGACGTAAGATTTGAAAAATCTTATTGCTAATATAATGTTCACAATTCTTTCATGCTGAATTTTAAACTTGCAAATCAAGAGAAAAAGTCTATTGTTTTATAGTGTTGGCCGATTTGCTACATTTAAGCTAAACATTACGGATTAAAAGTTTCGTTGTTTCAGCATTGGTGTGTGTGCGTGCGCGTCCGTTGCGTTTACTGTCGGAGATGGAACTGCTAATCTTAGAGTTGTAAATCCGTAGATTAGCATTGACTCTCCATTACTTACAGTAAACTTATGAAATAATTATAAGTACTTGAAACATTTGTTCCCTTAATGATTGCAGTCTTACATTTATTTATATTCTTAGTTATATACAGTTATATGTACTTCTAACTAATACATGAATTTTTGTATGTTAGAAACAATGACGTATATCTGTGCAAGTACTTAATTGACATAATTTTAACGTAACTTACCACTGTTATATGCTTTGTACTTAAATACAGTAAACTGTTCCATTTTACAAAATGTTCTTCGTTGCTGCGTTTAAAAAAAGATTTACATCAAATTTAAATCACCTGACGAAATCTTTATAAATCGAATTTGAAAGCTTGCATTCAATAAATATGTTGGCAAGTAATTCCTGAAACTCTTCTTAATTTGTATAGTAGTTTTGTGATAATCAAACAAAGCACACATGAACCTGTTAAGACAAAAAATATATTTATTTGAAGTAATTAAAAAACAAATATATATATATATATATATATATAAAAATTGGGAAAAAAAGACGTCAAAATATATTTAAAATAAACTTAATTAAGCATTTCTTGGTATACATTTTTCATACCTTTTAGAGTATGCATTTAGATTGGAAACTTTTAAAGTTTAATATATTGCAACAATTATAACAAAATTCAAACTTATGACTTTATATACGAGAAGACCTCTTGAAGTTCTTCAATCGTTGTCCCTTCTGAATGTTGTTTCAATTCTTTTGATCCAGCTGTAATACCCCAGTTATCGGGTTTTGAACAAGAAGCAGAAAACGGGCGTCCAGAAGAAGGGTTAATCTTTTCCCAGTATGTACGACGAGCTCTGAAAAACAAAATGGGAGAAATAGTAACCACAGCATTATTTCCCAATTAAAGATAAGAAAAAAAAAAACTTCCTTAAAAATTCACAAATGGTTAAATAGAACAAGTTTCTTTTCATATTATCCATCTGTACACTAAAGACATTACCTCGCTCTAACCCAAGGTTTGGTATGCATTCTCAGCCCTTCACCCCACATGTCATGTTTCTCCGATGCTTTGGGTTTCTTCCCCCTTTCTTCTGCAAGCTCTTCTGCAATAGCACGGATGTGATATGGTTCAAAACCACAACATCCACCAATGTAACGGACTCCAAGATTATAAGCTTCCCTAGCAAAACGATGCATGTCCCATCTTGAACAAATCCTGGGTTCCAATGCTAAATATAAAAGCCAACAGTACATAACTTATTTTTTGAAATTTATCTACTCTTGCTTTTCTGAACTATGTAAATTTAATTATGAAACTTTCTCACATAGTCTTCCTCTTGGATAATAATTTACCATTTTAAAAGACATTTTACGACAATAACTTTAGATACTGCATCACAATACTTTCTATAAACAAGAGCTTTGATTTGAAAATACGAAGTATAGTTGTAGATCATGAAGCTCCATGTCTTGGAATTAGGAATATCCGAATCATTGTCTATCAATATGAATTTATGGCAAAAAGTCTTAATAACTAAACCAATGCAACAGTATTTTAACTAATGATATTACCGCAATCATCTGCCATGTTGCAAGATATCCTATTAGAGTTTGTTTTAATACAATGTATTACATTTGAAGAAGCTACAAATTATTTGCATTCTATAAGAGAAATATAATAAGAAAAAAGTTTCAAAAGTTCCTGCTTTTAGTAAGTAAATAATTAAAATTGCACTTTAAAATATGTGTTTCATTGTCTTACTTTTGGTATTAATATTGCAAATTTTCATACTCAGAACATACTCAGTATATTTTAAGAATATAGAATTTCTAGAAGATATGTTTCGAGTTCAGGTACAATTAAATTACCAAAGGGAAACTCTGGAAGGTCAATAAAGCCCTGTTTTCCTGCATCAGGAGTAAGAAATGCTATAGGCTGACACATAAGGTGGGCCTCGAGTCCTTCAACATCCAGAGCTTTCTTCATAAGTTTCATAGCTTCCAAGGATACAAATGGATCAAAGTGGCAATTTACTCCTATTACATCAGCACCTTCGTGATAAAAACAAGAGATTAGAAGCACATTTACATTGTAGTGAAACAAAAAACACAAAACATTGTGGTGAAAAGTACAAGGACATGTTTGATAACTATCCAAAGATTAATCAAAGTACATTATTTAACAAAACCTATAATGCTTAGGATTGTATAGAGCCAACTTCAGAAATGGGTTGAACATTATTTTACAAGAGAAGACAAAAAAGAAAAAAATTGACGAGTACCTGCTTTAACCATCTTTATTGCACACTCTCCACACGATGTATGATGGAGGTCACCTTCAGGACCAATACACATGTTTGCTGCCACAGGTAACCTTGTCTCCTTGCAGACTTCAATAGCCCACACTATCTCTTCAACATGTTCAAAATACTGTAAATGAGAGACTTGTGTTTTTTGTTTTGTTTTTTACAAGAAAGAAGTTTAGAACTGAAATTAATCAAAGCCCTTAATTTGTGTAAATGAATTTGTTTAAATTATATGGAACCAGTTTGTAAACACATTAAAATAGCAGTCGTGAAGGAAAATTTTATCACATTCATCTGACCACAAAAGTACATTTTCTAGAAACAAACCAAAGATCAAGTAGCATTTATTTTTGTGCATATTTATCTAAACTTTAAAAAAAAACTATTGTAACAATGTATTAATCCTTTGGAAACAGCATAGATAGAAGAAATTTAGTCATATTTATACCTTAAATGAGATTTTATCAAAATGTTGTGTATGTATACAACAATGTATCTAATAATATCCAATACGAAATACTAAGTTGGGTTTTTTATTTCAGTTTCCTTATTCTCTGTATGCTTAAGAAGTTTAAAAGTTTATCCGAATTTCAAAATCGTTACAATAATCCCAAAAAATAATGCAATGAAAATTTACAAGAAATGTTCGTTTCTGAATAACTCAACAGCTCAAGTTTTCTTATTAACGAAGTAATTCAGCACTAGAGAAATTCATAAGTGTACTATACCTCACAGATAAGAAAATCGACTCCATTTTCAGTGAACACTGCGACCTGTTTTCGAAATTCTTCCTGTACCTTCTCTTTATTCCTGCCTGATAGATAGGTTGGAGTTTGAGAAAGTCCACCAGCAACAAGGCAGTCACCTTCTTCTGCCACTTCTCGAGCAAGTTTGCATGCTGCATTATTTATGTCACGCCCCTGAATAGAAATACCAGAAGAATAGAGCTTTAAATTTTTTTTCATAACCAATATTTAATTCGAAACTTTTACCCTTTATTTTTTTTACTTACCCCATATCGCAAATTATGGGGATGCAAAATTGTTACTCACCAAAAATAACCCTAGTATACATCTTCTATCTTATTCATTGCTAACAACTTTTGTCAGGACAAGATGTGATATACACAGGAAAACATTCCCTAGGAAAGGCAGAGGTGAGAAGATACTAAAAAGTCTTTAGTGAGTTTCGTTCCTTTTTGGCCACACCCCACATGAACCTGTCCTTTAGAAACTTAAACCTAAAGAAGGAAAAAAGAAAATCATTCACTGGAGAAATCAAGTATACTGTTTGTTTGGAAGTTCTTGCACCTTCTCACTCTAACATAATTAGAACTGCGAAGCTGGCAAAGTAAGTGAACATTGTGAAAGCAAAAAATGTAAAAATCATGATCCACACTTACTGTGAATTTTGTTCCAGCTTCGTTTCCCCTGTTTGCTAGTTTATCATCACTGGCATAAAATGTAAAGGCTTGCATTACATCTGAACCAGCTCTTAGAAATTCTTTATGAAGTTGACGCACTACGAAACGTAAAATAAATATGAAATGTAAAAAAAGAATAAGAATTAGTATTTTAATGACAAGTATCCATAACGTTATAAATGTTCAAGATGCTAATGGTTGAGAATAAGGCATCGTTGTTTTAATTTTTAATTTATAGGGTTTTAAAATATTAACGTTAAAATTCTGAAAAAAAAATATACAATTCAAAAAAGTTAATGTTATTGGTATTATTATGAATATCCCCAAATTTCCTTACCAGCTTCTGGATTCTCGACACATGCTTCCGGTGTCCAAGGTCCTGCTTTCACATAACCTCGTTTCTCCAAAGCAAACACAAATCCTCCATCACCAATGACCACTCCCTCTTCCAAACGTTGCAGTAATCCCTTCTTTATTAGAAAAAAAGAAGAAACTTGATTCAGTTGAAATTCAATAACTTTAATACAAAAGCTTTTTTGTTAAAGTTAAAGATATTAATTTCTGATCAAAGAAAGTTCCTTATTAATTACATCAGAATTATCAGTCATGTCAGTAATTTGATATTCCAATAATCTGGAAGATAAATCAAAAAGTTATATAATAGCTAAAATTCACCGACTTACAAGTGTTGCCTCTAAACAGTTTTGTTTGGCAATAGATAAGTTTCTAAGCCACTGGAGAGATTTAAACAGTTTGGTAGGGATGGGGGTCTTGAGTGAAAGTGTTTTGAGGCTAATTTTTCTAATCGGTTAGTTTACATTTCTCGTAATCATGACAGTTGGTTTCAGCACCGTTAAATTTCAAGTATTATTACCCGTATGTTTTATTAGGTTAATCCACAAATAATTCCGATTTTAAAATAAAATTTAAAAATTAGGAATAAGCAGCGGAGATAATTAGATAATTGGAACGGTAAAACAAAAAATTATAAATTCAGACTGTTTACCATTGTTAATATTTACATGCGGAACTTTGATCGAGGTTAAAACTTTACAAACCACGCCCCTGTATACCTATTTCCCCCCTATAAGCGTACATCTCCTTATGATAAACAGTTATTTTGTTGAGTGTTATCTAACAATAACAGATCACTTTTTCCTGCTATTATTAATACCAATTCGTGAATGAAAGAAAGAAACTGTATAATACGTTAACCACACTATTTCTCCAATAGTGCAGTTCTGTTTAAACTTAGATATTACAAGAAAATTATAATATATTTTCTCCAAACGATTTGCAAACTTATAAATATTTCCTCTTCTTGAAACTTGGAAGCAGTACGTTTAACTATTTTTTCTCCTAGAATATGTTCGCGCACACTGTACTGTTAGTGAAAATACATGCAATGAAGTATATATTAGCACTACAATAAAAACTGCAAACGAAGAACTGAATTCATTTATTACAGGCTGCTATTCTGTTAGTTATAACTTATAATTGTGAAATACACATAAAACAGATGAAGTGAACATTTGAATACATGTCATTTTATAACAGTTCTTAGTTTCGACAGTAAATATCCTCAATTGTTAATAGCTTCATTAAAGTTCAAAGCTCTGCAATCTGCTAAACGCGTTGTTTCTCTCCAAATTAATTCTTATTGGTTATAAATAAGTTCTCAATAAACATTGGTGGTTACTTACTTTGTTATCTTGAACAGGTCCCATTATATAAACTTTCGGCGTCTATTCTTTTCTTTCTGTTTGTCTATTGGTTGTTGATATTTCACGAGAGCTCCAACTTTGACGAGAGCGATATGGTGATGCTACACGTTATTTATACCAGAGGAGGCAGTGATTGTCGTGTGATTAACTATTCCCATTTTCAAGAATAGGTAAGGAATAATATTAGATAACCGTTCTTAGATGGGTAAAAGAAGTTGAGATACCCTAAATTTCATCGTTGTTTTACTTAGATTACTGATGTCAAATACAGTTTATCTGTACAATCATCTCCCATAACAGATACTAATTTCGGAATTATTTTTACGTATACCTCTTTACCTTAACAAAATGGACTCGACCAAAGGCGGAGCATCAGCAACACGACTGTGTTTACTGTGGAGCTTGCAATGTAGGGGCTAATCACAGTCAAAGGAACTTTCAAGTTAAACATAATACAGTGAGTAGTAAATCATGTTCACTTATATATTTTGAAAAATCTATAAAAAAAATTAAAAATTATGTTACGATTGTGTTTTAGTCGTGTTTTGAAGGACTGTTCCAGCTCATTGTTACATCGATATCTCATATGGCCACTTTCTTTCCACGGAACATATCGATATATAAGTAAAGACGCTCAACTTGGGTATGTTTTCTTTATTTTAGTTGTAAATTAGTTTGTTTGATTTTTGAATTTCGCGAAACGTTACTCGAGGACTATCTGCGCTAGCCGTCCCTAATTTTGCAATGTAAGATTAGAGGGAAGGCAGCTTGTCGTTACCACCCACTGCTAATTCTTAGGCTACTCTTTTACCAACGAATAGTTAGATTCATTGTTACATTATAGCGTCCCAACGGCTGAAAGAGCGAGCATGTTTGGTTTGACGGAGATTCAAACGGCGACCCTCGGATGACGAGTCGAACGCCTTAACCCACCTGGCTATGCCAGGTCCAGTAAGTTAGAGTAGAGCGCTTAATAAATTTGTGTAAGCTTTCTGTTTGAATAAAGGAAATGGAGTATTAATCTCAAATTTATGAAATGTATTAAAACAGTAATAACACACATGCAAGTATAAAATATGAAAATAATTGCTACATAAAATTTTATAATATTAATAGTCTAAACTTGTACATGCAAAGAAACTATATTAAGTGGAATAAAATTATATTTTAAATTTTAAAATTACGGGTAGAAAATAAATTAAACAAAGTAGAAAAACTGGTGTTCATGAAAACCACAATATAAAGTTATTTTATAACAAGGAGGCTGTAGTAGATTTGAAAAAAAAAAAAAACACAAAACGTTGATAGCATTAGAGAACTGAAAAGGTACGTTAGCTTATAAAACTTAGGCCATGTACAAGCAGCTGTGTTTTTGGTTAATCAAACCATAAACTTATAACAATTATTATCAAACACTTTTGTTTTAGCTTCCTTCTTTGTTTATCAAAGTTTGCCCAGAAGTTTCTTTTAGCTAGATAAATAATGATGTTAATAAGGAGAGTCTTTATTTATAATGCCAGGTGGTTAAGGCACTCGACTCGTAATCTGATGGTCGCGGATTCGAATCTCCGTCGCACCAAACATGTTCGCTCTTTTAGCTGTGGGGGCGTTATAATGGTTCGGTCAATCCCACTATTCGTTGGTAAAAGAGTAGCACAAAAGCTGGCGGTGGGTGGTGATGATTAGCTGCCTTACCTCCAGTTTTACATTGCTAAATTAGGTACGGTTAACGTAGATAGTCCTAGTGTAGCTTTGCGCAAGTTCGACAAACAGCAACAATTCTCGTTATTCATCGTTGAAAGTTTCTGCAGAGTTGACGGTGAGTAGGTTTTACTAGTTGTTTTCCCCGTAGTCATTAGCTTGAATTGCGGAATTGCATTACCAATGACGTGATAGTTCACATTAGGGCTATTTGATGTCTATTTTCATGAGCATTCAGAGATAGTTTCTTCCGCATTACAACTGAAAATATCGCGAACAGCTAGGTTAGGTTATCAGATTAAACAATGCATTCTACGTTTTATAAGTAGAGACGTATGTTTAATTTATCATATTGAGTTCCATGTTGATTTTTAGTTTATTTCTAAGTATATAGATTGCTGTAATAGGAAGTAAAAAATCAGAAAGTGTGCATCTTTTAATACATTAAAAAGTTGATAAGGAACAATCGTATGTTTTGCTATCACAACCGATTGTGATGCAGGCTTTTAGAAACAGAAATTTCAATTAGTTGAAATTGAAAATCATGTTAGAATAGCAAACAATATCACAAGAAATATCAGAAGACTTACAACCTGCACACAAAATCATATAAAAAATAGATAACTGTTAACAGCATAGAAATAAGTTGGGATTTGTTAATAGTGTTTACAATATTAATTTCACTTTAATAGTCTTTAATTTTGTTTACTTTAATAAAACAAGTGTAATGAAATTAAACATTAACAAATAGCTTCCAAATTTCTTTTTTGGAGTTAATTTAGAAAGCACGTGATCATAAACTCGTGAATCATATTCGTTTATGAAAATAAAAGTCTTTTAGCAAGACATAATTAATTTTAATGTTTACATAATTCAGTATGTATTGCGAACATTTCAGATCTGTGATTGCCTCCCAGTGGCATAACGGTGTGTATGCGGACTACATCGCTAGAAACAGGGTTTCGATGTCCATGTTGGGCAGAGCACAGATAGCCCATCATATAGTTTTGTGCATAATTTCAAAACAAACAAGATATGCGATTTTTGTCCCCAGCCATGTGAGGGTGGTGGTCGATGAACTTTCTGTTAATCCAGTTGGAACTGGTTAGTCTTATAAGGAGATCAGTGGTTACGCAATATTCTATACTAGGAATCATTTTCGAACTAATGTAAGCTAAGGCATATCAGAATAATAGAAACATAGAATACTTTTCAAGGCATATCTGTACGTAAATAAGAAGAGAAGAGATAATTGGTAATTTACTGTTTATAATATATCCATATTATATAATGTAATAGAAATTGTCAGTGTGACCACTGTAATTTTGTGTTAGAGGAAACTACTTTATAATGTTAATTGGGCTGCATGCAACATTTGTGAAATTATAATAATTCAATTCCTGTTCGGTCGGAATTAAGTGATCTGACAAATCTTTAATAACTATGCAAATTACGCATTAAGAAATGTTATTGTAACATTATATTTATTTGGATGTTTGCCAACTGCAGTCACGAGACTTCGGTTACAAAGCAAGAGACAGCGAGAGACTTGAATAAGTTAAAAATCCAGTTCCAACCAGATAAACCCAAGGCCACAACAAGTTGAAAAATTTTGTAATGAAGGTTCTTGTCGAACAGGCTTAACGACAAACACAAGAACTGAGAGAAGAATGTTTGAATATGACCTTTGTTTAGCCTGAGATTAATAACTTCAGAAATATAAAACTTAAAAAGTGTAAAGGTAAATTTGATGTATTTTCAACATATCTTAAAATGTCCATCTAGTAAAGTGCTACTTACAATTCGTTGTTCATGTGTACATTTAAATTTAAAGATTTAACGACATATTTTTACCTTTTTATGGTAAAATTGATTGAAATGTGTGTTTTCTTATAGCAAAACCACATCAGGATACTTGGTGAGTCCATCGAAGGGAATCGAACCCCTGATTTTAGTGTTGTAAATCCATAGATTTACCGCTGTATCAGCGGGGACTTGCTTCTTCTTTGTGAGCATTTGGGTATGTTAATTTTCGAATACCCAGGAGGATCAGATGCACGAGACCTCTTCCTCCATCCCTAACTTTGATGTCGTCTAACTGGGTATAACTTTGGGCCAGAGTATTACACCGTTTCAGGCTCGTTTCAGGGCAATGTGAAAGTGTAGTCTTGAAAAGTTTTTTCTTATTCACTTGTATATTCATAATCTTTTTTTTCATATATATGAAATACTACTACTAATAATAATAAAAATAAATAAATAACACATATAAAAAAGAAAAATAAATAAATAGAAATAAAGTACAATAAAATAAAACTAGTTTCGAGCGTCTAGTGCGTGGTGGTCAGCTTGTTTTATATTTCTTAAATATATATTTATAGGAGAGAGGTATTTAGGACTATGTTCATCATGTACGTAGTATCTGTCGAGATCACACAATAAATCATTTTTATGCCAATCTTATTAAAATAATTGAGTGCATTATGCAAGAGTCTTACAGATATTGTTTCTATGTTTCTATACCTGTGCATGAATGTGGATGAAGTACTATGTAGTACTTTATAGGCTGAAGTTAAAACTGAATTTTGTACTTTTTGTAGTTTCTGCAACTGTTTTTGTTTTATGTTTATCCAGGCAGGAGATGTGTATTTTGTTATAGGTCTGATGTATGTTTTGTAGATTTTTATTATATTATCAGGTGATGTTCCTTGATTTTTACCTGAAAGACTTCTTGCATAATTTGCTCTTTCCCAGATTTTTATCTTGATATTGTTTGTATGCTTTTTCCACGTTAATTTGGTATCATAAGTTAATCCTAGAAATTTTGCAGAAGTAGCAGTCAGTAAAAGTGATTTATTCATGTATAACTTGGGTGGATCTTTTTTCAGTTTATTTAATATGCTGAATAATATTACTTGGGTTTTCGGAATATTAATTTTTATTCTATATTTTTGGCAGTATTCTATATTATTTAGGACTGGTTGGAGATTTGTTGCTCGTCATTGGTTTGGTTTGTTTTAAATTTCGCGCTAAGCTACACGAGGGCTATCTGCGCGGGACGTCATTGAAATACCACTGAATAAATAAATACACAAAATAGTTCAACCTCAACTTCCAGTATCTATTGTTATATTAGAACTATATCTAATTTTGATATCATGTGTATCGCCCAACCTTTGCTGTTTGTGTAATATTTATACGCTATTTTGTACGTTATGAGTACTAAATAACACGTATTGTGTAAACAATAGTTAATGTTTCTGGAAACAGAATCGAAACGTTTGACGTATCTTGAACATATTTGAAGACAGCTTGTGTTGCTAGTTATATCTAAACACAGAAAGGTCTTAATCTTAATATCCACTTTTCGATGTTAACGACTCACGTGCCTTTAGATGAAGATACCTCAGAGATTTTTGTATAGCAGGTCAATATGATCAATCATATCTCCTTATTAATTTCCGTAAAAGTTATTCTTCTATCCATACTAACAATCGGACCAAACATCTCGAATAGTTGAGCTAATGTACAATAATTTTTGAAATAATGCGTTCATCTGTGTACCACAGAACGGCTAGTATGAATATTATTGTACTCTGCTTTAATAGTAAAAGTGCTAATACCTATACCGGCTGTTCTGAAATACATTTTTATTTCAAGTGAGTCTCTCGTCATCAAGAATGCGTTATTCTACTCGTCACAAACGTAACGTTCTTCGTGGGTTTCCTTCATTATCAATTTGCATCATGGGTTTATACAATGTCCTTCTATTTTTCTAAAGTTGTGCATTAAATATGGGACAAATTGTAACACATTGGGTCACAAAAGCTATTTTATATAAAAAAGACCTTTGAAGGTAGTTTTCTTTGTTTTCTCAGAAAAAAACAGTATAATTTCAAGAAAAGATTGTACATAAGAATAAACGCAAATGAACTTGGCAAGGGTTTAGTTTAGGGAGAAAGAAGTCTCAAGAATTCTCTCCCCAACAGGGGTGATCAGGAATGTTGTGGTTCCTCTTCGTCCCCTCACGTGAAAGATTATTTACTTGTGCTAGGACAGGCGCCGGAAGTTTTACCTGTCCTGTGCCCGAATCTGAAAAAGAAATACATATAAATATAAACACGAATTTACTTTATTTGTGATTATGTATTTTGTTGAGTGATTTGTGATTGTTGAAATATGTTATATGGTGAAATGTATTTTGTAGGTGCACTGGCTAATTTACATAATGATGCGGTTTGCTGGTTTCTATGTTCTACTTTTAAATAATATTTGTGTGATATTTCTGTGAGCCTGTTTCTAAGAGTTGGTACGTTACTGATTTTGTGTACATAATTTAGCGGTGTTTGTGATGGTAGTCCGTTTGCTGTTCTTAATATTTTATTTTGTTGTATTTGGATATTCTGTAGTGTGTTGTTAGACATATTATATGACTTGACATCCATATTCTATTAACGGAAGGATGTAAGCCTCGTATATTTGGATGGTGGTCTCTAGTGAGCAGTTTGAATGTTTGCTAGATATGTTCATTAAATGTAAAATGCGTTTTTTGATGGATAAGTGTATATTGTTAACATGTTTTTTCCATGTTAATCTTGAGTCAAAACTGATGCCAAGGAATGTGATGTGCTTACTCATGTTGATAGGCGTATCACCGAGTGAGATGTTTACTTTTCCTGAGTTTTTCTGTGTCTTTTTAATTTCCTATAAAAAGTGATTGCTTGCGTTTTTGTTGGATTTAAAACCACTCTCCACTTGTTGCTCCAGCTCCAGACATTATTTAGTGTTTCTTGCATGCGAGACGTGACCATTACTGGGTTTCTAGAGATACTCCAGATAGCAATGTTGCTGCGTATTGTGAATTGTATGCGTACGTTAAACTGCGAAAACGTTTTTCACTAACAAAAATAATCTACAGGAGTGGCGAGAGGACGGATTTTTGAACATAAGAGTTGGTTGATTTACGCAATTTGTAATTGTATTCCTGAGATAAGTTGACGGTATTGAAGGTTTGTCGTTTATTTTAACTATTACGTTTAGATGTGTAATTTAGGATATTCAAACGAACGATCAGAGATAAGAGGTTTCTGTTGCGGATTATTTTGTTTAGTTTCTATGGAATGACAATTAATTATATGCTACTAAAAGTAGTTCATGTCTCAAAAAGCAAAAGTTGGCAAATAGACAAATTATAGAAAATAGTCGTGATTTAAATATACATTTTCATTCTGGAATTGGTACTTAGAAGTTAATTAACTTAATTAAAGCCTCACTCTAAAACGTTCAGTTTGTTTACACACTTCACAATAATTACCCACAAATCCATAAATAACACGACTCTAATTAAACAGATTTTTTATTCTCATCCTTTGGACCCGGCATGGCCAAGCGTGTTAAGGCTTTCGACTCATAATTTGAAGATCACGAGTTCAAATCCCGATCGCACCAAATATGCTCGCCCTTTCAGTCGTGGGGGCGTTATAATGGTGCGATCAATCCCACTATTCGTTGGTAAAAGAGTAGCCCAAGAGTTGGCGGTGAGTGGTGATGACTAGCTGCCTTCCCTCTAGTCTTACACTGCTAAATTAGGGACGGCTAGCGCAGATAGCCCTCGAGTATCTTTGCACGAAATTCAAAACAAATTGTCATTCTGTAAATCAACCGATTTTACACATTTTATCTCTGAAAAAGTAGTAGAGAGAAAGTTTGAGGTTCATCAGTTTGTGTATTTCTACTGCTGGGCCTAACGTCGTGTTTAGGGCTGTGGTTCGCGTCTTGTTACCCAAAAAAATGATAATAGCGCTGCGTAATATGGGCCAGTGAGTGCGTTATAAGAACGACAGTAAAAAACAACATTAAGTTTCACACTAATAGTCCAGTAGTTGGCGGTGGGTGGTGTTAACTAGATAGCTGTCTTTTTTATACTCTATCATCTCGAAATTAGGATTGACTAGCGCAGCTAGCCCTCGTATAGGTTTGCTTGAACTTAAATAAACCGTAATCATTTATACTTCTAGCATTCTTTGATCGCATGTTGAAGCGCTTGAATATAATTACACGTATTCCAGTTGTACAGCGCTAGGAACTCTACACACTGCTGAATTTTCAAGGTGGTTGTTTGTATGAAACAACGTTTACCTGGTTTAGTGGCTATTTTTTGTACATATGCATGAATGCAGCTTTTAATAAAAAGATATTTATAAAATATTTATAAAATATTATAATATAAATATAAAATAATTTATATTTTAAAATCTTTTTAAAAAGAACTGACATTGTACCGTAATCATGAGGAGATAGTTTGATAACTAAATGGAATACACACTAAAAGCAGGGCAGGCTGTTCCTTACGTTGGTTAGTTTCGAAACAGGTAAGGAAGCAGCCAGCTTTGGCTAAATTCTGAAGGGATTATAGCATTCTTGAAGTTTTCTTTTAAAGTGTTACTGAGTCACACCGATATACAGCATCAATGCATTAATATATCATGCTGTTATTATTCGATGATCTAGTGAAAAGACGGAGCTAGGTAAAGCTTTCACGTAACATGCATGTAACTAATTCTTCCAATTAGAACTCTTATGCTTTATGAATTTTGCTCAACAATTGGTCAAGCTAATATTTAAAAATGCATCCAAGCCATTCATAGTATCCACATGCACAGCTAATAATTTGGAAATAGATCCAGGCTAATCATAGCACCCACTGAAATATAAAACTAGTAACAGTAAAAACTGATTGACGCTAAAAAACAGACAGATTGCCAGTTCTCAAACTTATTGATAATCAGTATAGAATTGTTCTGTAATATTTGGTATTTTTTATTTAGTAACAGTATGATCTCTATTATAGGAGTTATCATTTTTGTGAATTTTACAAGTTTGAGTTGTTTTATATATTATCGTTATTGTTTGTCTTGTTCTTTATGATAGATGTGAAGATTAAATATTATATAATAAAACTAAATTTGTAGTGCTCGAACTGAATGATTTTCCAAGATTTCTCAGTCGTGTATAGAGTAAATAAATGAAGAATAAAAAATCGAATTATTTTCTGATGTTTAGTTCAGCGACATGTGGAAACATACAAAACTTTACTAGCACAGAAAATTTTGTCCAGACATTTTGTTAGGAATGTAATATTTCGAGATGGACTTCTAATATATATTCAGAATGTTTTGTCAGTACGAATGAAAGGTATTGCCTAGAAATGCGATACTGCTGGCTACCATGAGGTAAGTAAAGCGTACGTTCACGTGTCCTTCTTAATGATGTTCGTGTATACCACTCTAAATATTAAAGCTCCTACGTAAAAAAATATCACTTTATTTATACTGTATATAACTATGCACGTAAAAATGCGATCTCTTCTGCGTAATAAAATTGTCATGATATATTATATCGGTTTATTTATCGATATATAACATATTACTGGAAAGCTATCATACATACCTTTGAGTACTTATTGGAAATCTCCCATTATTAAGTAACCTGGGAGAAGTTACTGCTACAATGTTTAATAGTTATGATTAAGAAGATGGCACAAATGATCACATCCAAAAGTTGCAATATTAAAAGTCGGAAAAGGTGCAATTTCACATGTTTATAATGTTTGCCTTACAAGAAAATGTACCCAATGGCACAGCAGTATGCCTGCGGATTTACAACGCTAGAAATCAAATAGCCAATACTGTAAATTTGTGCTTAAATTCAAGCAATAAACCTCATAAATGAAATTAGCATACACATTATTACAGTGAAAGATATTTATAAACTCGTTTTATAATGCATTTCTTTCGTATTTAGGAGTGGATTGGACCACCAGCTATTTGATGCATTATTGTTGAACTAGTACACAACACATGAAAAATTACTAGAAAGCTATGAGTGATACTGACAGGACTGATCCTTTAATATATCAATCCGTTCCTGTTTGTATTCCTTATATTGCATAACAAAAACTAAAATCAATCTAAATTTTATGTAGATGAACTTCGTAAAAAATAACGAAATAAACATAGATACCATTGTTATTCTGATCAAATGAGCGAAAAACAAAATATTTATTAACAAACAAAACAAAAGCTCCCCAGCGGTACGTCTGCGGACTTACAACGCTAAAAACCGGGTTTCGATATCCGTAGTGGGCAGAGCACAAATAGCTCATTGTGTAGCTTTGTGCTTAACTCAAAACAACAACACAAAGCAAAAATTTTAGTTAGTAAAAATAAGCAATTATTCAGAATTTAAAGGTTTATTCTTAATATAAATACATAAAAAAACTCACACGCAATACCAAATACACCTTTATATCTCAAATACAAAACATACATGTATTTCATATACCTTTGAAATTTATAGTTAGCGAGTGACCATCTGTCGACTGTCATTTCTTTACGAGAGCGTTCCCCAGTGGAGTTCTGGTTCGGATTTACAAAGTTTAAAATTAATGGTTCGCATATCCTTGGTGGACACAGCAGATAGCTCGATGTGGCTTTACTATAAGAAAACACACTTCACGAGAGATAACATTCTAGATAGTGGCGTATTTAGGTAGGGGCTAGAGGGGGCTCAGCCCCAGGGCCCATTGATAATTTTATTCCATGTAAAACTACGTGGGATGTAGGGCCCACACCAGTTAGTATTCTCTCGGCCCACACAATTTTAAATCCATCACTGGTTCTGGACCACTTTCATTTCAGAATATCAGAGATCCACATAAATGTCCCGCAAACTAGATTCAAAGAGATCTCCAAGGAAACTATTCAGTATAAACCAATTTTACCATATATTAAAACTCGAAGTTGCAAAACGTACATAACCCCAGCCAATGTTTGTACTATATTTATATTTATCATAATACTTGAAACAGCTCATTTTAATTCTATTTATTTTCTTTTATCTGACTTTCTTTTATGCTCAAAAACAAAAGTTTGGTTTTTGTAAAACCATGTTTCTGGATATTCTTGGATCTATTATTTCTACCATTAGTGCATGAAAATAAAAGTAAACAGTTTAGGGAGTATCTTATAACATGGTATTTTTAGATCTTATACGCTACAATATTTGATAGTTTTTATTATCAGGATTCGAGTACCACATATATTCAAATTGTCTAACATTAGACTTCTAATTGCATTCTTTTGATCTTGTATATCATTTGAAAACTAAATTTATAGCAAGTATAAATATAAAAATATATTTCATCTTGTACAAAATGACTTGTGGTTAAAAAACATTACGTAAGTGTATCTTGATAGTATGAGTATAGAATATGCAAGTGACAAAAAGCTGGCACAAAATGGCACGGAAAATAATTTACAATAAATGCATACACTTTTTATAAAAGAAGTTTTAAGTCCTAGGCATATGACGTCAAAAAGCGACCTTCAAATACGTTGAAGGTTTGCTTCGTCGAACTCGATTTTTTTTTCATAAGTTTGTTTTTGAATGCTTATTTGATTGTTGGAATAGTAATTTTATTGGAATTATTTGAATACTCCGTGATGATGAGAAAACCCACTTGTAGAAAAAATTATATATCTAGAAACGGCTGGTGTTAGTGCTTTCTCTGCCCATACCAGCTGTTTGTAAATATATTTGAATACTCGTTCAAACCTTTACTTTTTATTCCATTTGTATTCTATCAACGCGCTATTCTGTGAACGTATCTCTGTAAAATCGTTATATAGCTTCAAACTAAATATATTTTACGTAAACACTTCGTGCTTTTACATCTATATACTTTATTTATCATATAAATGAAATTTATTATTTACTCGGGCATGTTGCATAGAACGATATTGCCGTATTTTACACACTTACAGACAACATTGAGTCTTATATTCGATCTAGAACTGAATATTTTACCGACGATCGAAGTCCAGGCGGAGCAAATTAATTCTGAGGTGATATTTTTGCAGCTCGCCTAAGCTCGCTTGGCTTGATTGGCCTCGCACCGCAAAGAAGTTCACTTCATATCGATGAAGATATTTAACGCCATCGTAGATATACTAAGGTCCGAAGTAATTCACTAAAGTTGAATGGTTTGTGATGTTCGAAACCTATAACTTTTCTGGTACAATTCGGTAGTTTCCTGGTTAATAAACGTTAAACACAATTGTAACTTCCTGGACCCATAGCATATTGACTTGTAGCTGTCCAATAGTATTCTATTACTTTCGTCTTTCGGCTGGCCGCTTTTTATAGGAATCATGCGAGACTCTAGAACCTTTTACAAAGCTCACTTTCAACAATAGTGTCAATCACTAGCATTACATATGTATATATACACACATAGTACATTGTTGATCCTTACTGAAGAATTCTCTACAAGTTTCAAGAACAGGCAGGACTTGCGTAACACATAAACAAGAATATACGCCACATGCAAAAAAAGAAAAGTATACAGAAACAAGTATAGACACTAAAATAAATGTGCAAATGTTACTCTGTTGCAATCTGTAGCAGTGGTATAGGAAAATTACATTATGTGTGTTTTGTCTGGTGTGCTTAGATCAACATTGTACAAAGTACGTCTTATGAGATAGACACATGATGTTGTCTTCCCCATCTTGTATACATTGAAAAAATAAGAAACTGTTAACATTTTATTTTTCTCATCTTTCCATTTTGGGTTTCTCTTTTGTCCCATTGTTTGGCTCTGTTAAATGAGGTTGCTGATTGTTTGGTTCATAGTCAAAGTTGTGAGCTGATAACTTCACAGTGTTTTTCTTTTCTTGTTTTTTTTTGTTTTTAATCCTCGAGAGCCTGCAGATGTATTCGTGTTCGACATTGCTGTGTCAATGTTTCAAAAACAATATCACTGCCAACTCTGGGGCTACTCTTTTACCAACGAATAGTGAGATTGACCGTCACATTATAAGGCCCCCACGGCTAAAAAGGCGAGCATGTTTGGTACGGCGGGGATTCAAACCTTCGACCTTCAGATTACGAGTCGAACGCCTTAACCCACCTGGCCAAAGTGAAATGAAAATGTAATAAAATAAATATGTATTTAATACACAATGCTCAATAAATTTATCAGAAATAAAAATGTAGTAAAAACCACAGGAATAAGGATGTTAAGTTATAATAATATTGGCTCGGCATGGCCAGGTGGTTAAGGCACGCGACTTGTAATCCGTGGGTCAAGGGTTCAAATCCCTGTCACATCAAATATACTTACCTTTTCATCCGTGAGGGCATTATAAGATGACGGTCAATCCCACTATTCGTTGATAAAAGAGTACCCCAAGAGTTTGTGGTGGGTGGTGATGACTAGCTGCCTTCCCTGTAGTCTTAAACTGCTAAATTTGTAAAGAAAAATACTTTTTAATTATTAATAATAATACTCTTTTTCACATGAAAGGTGTTGTCGTTTTCATTTAAAAATCATAGATTGTTGTTGTTTTGAGTTAAGCACAAAGCTACAGAATGGGCTATCTGTGCTTTGCCCACCACGGGTATCGAAACCCGGATTTTAGCGTCGTAAGTCCGCAGACATACCACTGAGCCACTGGGGGACAAAAATCATAGATATTTGAACAAAAGTTTCTTCCCATAAAATTTAATAAACGTATGATATTATTGTTTCTTTATCCACAAATGTGTTTGAATGGAATGAATAAAATTTAATAAATAAATATTATTATTGTTTTTTCAACCACAAAAGAAATTGAATGGATGCTACAATTCTTTCTTTTTTAATTTTCATTAATGAAAAATTTAATTTTTTTTTTTTTTTCAAATGTTTAGATGATATCATATCATAGATAGCCAATCAAATGAGGAAGGAACCCAATTTTAAGACAATAGCTTGCACGGCACAATATCCCACAATTCTTAACTAATGTATTTAAAGTATTTGTGTACACACATGTTCTAAGCAAGTTTGTACGTAGTTATGTATTATCTTTTTCAATAGGCATCTCTTCTAGAAGTTCCATACAAAAGGTTGTCGTGTGTATCAATCATTATGTAAAAGAATTAATACACATTTAGAACCTTGCAACATTTAGTCAAGGTATATGTAATAGCAAAAATTACACCATGACCTCAATTCATTATTTCGCAGAAAATGAATGATAAAAATTAGGAAACTAAAACTCCCAGCTGAAGTATTATTTTAATAGTTAATATTAATAGAATGTACTGAACTGATTAAGGAATTTTGAAGAGACAAATTAAAATGATGACAATTTTAATTAGACGTGTATCATGTTTTTCTCCTCTAAAAGCATTCATAATTGAACTACCAAATTTTTTTTTATTGTTGTCAGTTATACTTTTGATGTGTTATTCGTTGGATATATTTTTATATTTCACAACTTGATAATCTTAAAGAGCAACACAGTCAAATATAACTTTTTCATTGAAGAAAAAGATACATCATACATTCATATTAGATTGCTTTGACGTCTTCATTTTTAGGCCTTTTCTGTGGTAAGAAAATTTTTTAAAATCCATGAAATTCATTACAATTTGTAAAAATCAAATAATTAAACAAAATAATAAATAGTGATAAAAAGATACAGGAATTTAGAATTTATACTACTTTGAGATATGAAGCCTTTTTCAAGAGCAAACAATTGCAAAGTAAATTAAAGCTATACAAAAAAGGTGTTTAATAGAATTTTTATTTAGATTATGTTGGATTATGCTATGATAAGGCAATGTGTTATTTCATTGATTTGTGCTCAATAAATTTTATAATGGTTGAATTCTCATTAAATTACACTTAACTTGAAAGCTAGGAAATGGTTCATCTGTTGAAAGTAGTGATTTTGAAACCCAAAGTTCTGCCATTTTCATATCTTGTCTTGGTAATCTTGTAAACTATACCTAATATTTACAGAAAATACAGAAAAATATACTTCATTTTATGTTTAGCATTCTAGTGAGAACTCTGAAACTGTCTCATCACATTTAAAGAGATGTGCTTTATGTCTTTGTTATATAATTTAGAGGTTAATTCTCTACAAACAACAAGCATTTAAATGTTCCGTATGAACGACAAAAAGTATTTTGTTTCTTATATTCTGTCCACCACAACAATGAAATATGTGATTTAAAATATTCACTTCAAGTGAATAGACCTTTGTAAGAACAGCTAGGCTAACTTCCATTTTATTCTTATTTATTTACACTTGATAGTCATCAAAATGATACAAGGTTGATTTGTTTTGAAAAAGAATCCATCTGTTCTGGCTTTATTTACATGAGTCAACATTTTATGCAATGAAAAGTTAGTTTGCACTTGAGAGTTATATTGATTACAATGAGTATTTTCACAATAACAAGAAAATTTTATGAATGCTTCTGTAGTAGGTTGAATTATTAAAAATGTCTTACTAGCAAGTTCTAGGAGACTAATCCTTTACTTCATTTGTAGAGCACTTTTATAACAAGCAGTTCTCAGGTTTAAATCTGAGATGAGGGAAAAATATATTGTGAAAAAATAAAAATACCACTCTTCTTGTATTCCTTCTTATGCTAATTTATTTGTTATATGTATGAAAAGTTATTTACTACCTTCCCTAAAATTAAGGATTGAATCTTTGCTAATTTTTTTAGACCCAGTAAAGCTAATAGAAATCAGACTACTTTGACCAAATCATGGAAGGACAGAGCAGAAACTGTAGTAATTGGTGGAGGGGTTGTTGGAGTGAGCATAGCATATCACTTAGCCAGACTAGGTATGAAAGATGTTATTCTACTGGAGAAATCAGATTTAACAGCTGGTTCTACATGGCATGCTGTAAGTAGAAAATGGTTTGTAAATTTAAGTTTGTAACAGTAACACTTTTCTCTGATAACTGTAGTTGAGTGCTTTAAGAAATAACAAAAAGATAAAACTCTTTTACCAATTTAGATCTTCCCTCACTCACAAATCTGAGCAAATACATCATCCAAATTAAGTATCACCCTTCACATCCATATTCCTATATAATGAAAATGTAAAATAATTTAAACTAATTGTGCATTTCACATAATATGTTAAGCTTTTACATAAGTTTAAGACTGTAAATGAAAAATAAAGTCCTTTTACTCCATGATTGAAATTATTGATGGAAAAAATGATCTTTCAAACCCCTAATAGTTTTCAAACCTGAAACAAGGTTTTCACCTATTATTCTATATGCCAGAGAATTTTACAATGAAATAATGTAATAGTTATTAATTATTAGAATGTCACTCACAACTGTTTTGATCTTGTGAACTTGTAAATCTTTACATCATAGGATACTTTTATAATATATAAAATATAAAAAAAACAACAGAATTTACAGTCTACTATAATTGAGGTTCTCAAATGATTGACATTGATTTATAAAGTAAGAGAGGTTGTGCAACTTGTGGTTTATTGTAAGGTTTTTCAAGAATTGTTTGTTTTACTTTATTTTTTAAAGGCAGGACTTACAACTCTCTATCATGGAGGAATTAATATGAAAAAGATACACTACTACAGCATTGGATTTTTAGCACAGCTTGAACAAGAAACTAAGAAGGTTTGTAATTTCTTGATAATATTTTAATTACAATATACTTGGTAACAAACTTTTTTTTCTCTTGGCATCAAGCCAGTTTCTCTCAGGCGTTAAATTAAAAACAAACATCAAGCTGTTTTTTTATGAAAATAAACTTTTGCTAAATCTTCTAAATATTCTGTATAAAACTCAGATGTTTTCCATAATTGGTTAACAGGTATGGTTATATTGGTTTGTTTTTTTTGTCATATATGGAGACAATAAATGTTATATATGTGACATTAAAGTTGAGCATTGTAAACATGCAATACACATGACCTATTAAATTTACTTATCAAGGCAACACTAAACTTTGTTTTGCTCTAGTTTCTTATACTGATGTTAGTAGTTTTTCTATTATCTCAAATATTAGTATGTGTAACTAGATAGCTCCTGAACTGAATTATTACCACTTTCTTTAATCGTAATTTTTAGTAAACATGTACTTTGCTTTAGATTTTTATTTATGTTTGGATTGCTCAACAGAATAACTCTCGGTTGAATTTGAAGTTTGATTTTTTTTCAAACAACACTTAGGCTATGATTTTCTCCTAACTTGAAAAATGAATATAGCTTTATCCAGATATTAGATAATATTTCACCAACTTATTCTGTACCGATCTGCAGGAAGCCAGTATATAAATCATAGATATTGCTTCTGGGAAGCAAAATAGATCATGACCAAGATACTGCATAGCAGAGTAAAGAACATAAATTAGATTGTCTATTTTCATATAATGCACATAATGACTTACAGATCTGATATTGTGGTTGTTAATGTTTTGTGCTGTAACTAAACTACCTCTACATCGGGATTGCTACCGTGCTTTCTGATTGATGTTTAATTAATTTAAATAAACATTAATTACAGTCTGTCTTTAGCAACAAAACTGGAATGTAATATCATGAGAGTATAAGAGTGTTTTTCTCAAATGAATTTTGTTTTAAAGTCATTCCAAGTTAGATTTTTGGTTTTGTATCACAGTTAGTTTTTACTTCACAGTTTTTATGGTTATTTTACAGTATTTGGTCTTTTCTGTGGAGTTATTTTTCATTGTTTATTTTACGTTTAACTATCATATGTCTAGTTATCATCAAAAAAGATGTTTCATCTCATTTTGTACTTGAGTTATGAGCAAGAGCAATATACTTCAAAACAAAGATTTTAGTAGACCCAAAACAATGTTGCACAATAATGATTGACAGTCTTGTTAAACAAGCAACATATTTTTACAAACATGGATCAGTGTAAGAAATCAAGTGTTTCATATTTGTTCTTTTAACACATGGTCAAGATAACATTTCAAGTAACTGTATTTTGTTCTTCTAATAAGTGATGGTAAACATTACGTCTTAATAGATGGATGTTTGTAAAAATATGGATAACAGAGTGAAATCTATCATGTGATTTTTATTCAGACTCAAACAGAAATGTATGGTAACAGATTCAACAAAATGACCTTCTCGTACTTGGGCCCGGCATGGCCAAGCATGTTAAGGCGTGCAACTCGTAATCTGAGGGTCACGGGTTCGCATCTCCGTCGTGCCAAACATGCTCGCCCTTTCAGCCATGGGGGCATTATTATGTTACAATTAATCCCACTATTCGTTGCTAAAAGAGTAGTCCAAGAGTTCGAAGTGGGTGGTGATGACTAGCTGCCTTCCCTCTAGTCTTACACTGCTAAATTAGGGACAGCTAGCACAGATAGCCCTCGAGGAGCTTTGTGCGAAATTCAAAAACAAACAAAAACAATTCTTGTGCTTGCTATTCATATTTTTTCAAGTTGCACTTTTCAAGAAGTCAATGAAATAAAACTCTCTACACCTGCAGAAAGTTCTTAATAGTAAATGCTTAATATAAACATAAAACTTGCATATTTCAAAATATATCAAAACTGATAGATTAGCTTTACAGGTTGCACCATCTGTTGACTGACTCTCAAATTGGGCAGTATTAAACAATTTTTATCACTACATATATTTTGGGCTTTAAGTAATTTGTTGGGCTCTAGGTTTGAAAGGCACATCTTACAGAAGAATGAAGTGTGTGTAGGCTGGAAATATTCACCCTGTAATTTACGAGCTACAGCCGATGGATAGACTGAAAGAAAATAACAAAAATTGACAGTTTTGCAGCCCTTTTTCTAGACATCAAGGAAGATTAGCTGATCTTTAGATGCAGTTTTGTAATAATTGATTAGTTCTGAGTTTTTTTCAATTTCCTAGCATGAACACTTAGTGTATTAAATGTAAAGGCTTCTAATTTCAATTGAACTCATCTCTACATAATGATCATTACTGCACATCCTAGTGCCAATAACAGCTTAATACACAAATATGAGCTGTCTTTGCTTCAATAACCGAACATATTAAGCGAGTATGGTGTTTATGTATTAACTGCAAGATGAAATAAGTGATTTTTTATGTATAGTTTTTATTTGACACTTTTTGTCCTTTTTATCTGTCTATCTTAAAATGTAGCGTGCTATTGCATTTTTAATAGAAAAAATAAAACATAATTATGTGCTTAAAGTTAGCTCAGCTATATCCATTAAAGAAACTGATTAATCGCATGATAAAAGTGGAATATGCTGTTGTATCTGCAAGTAGAAAGATAAAGAACTATGTAATTGAATTGTGATTTTGGAAGTTTGTTTTTCATAAAACATAACTACTTTCAGGTAAAATTAATAAGATTTTTAGATACCACAGTAATCAGGTTGTTAGTAACATTATTTTTAAAAAATATCTTAACACTTAATTGTGTTTGCTTGTCAGTTTAAGCCATTTGAACCTTTAACATATTAAACTAATTTTTGTCAGGATCTCAGTTTCCACCGACCTGGAAGTATAAGATTAGCCACCACACCTTTACGCATGGATGAATTACGACATCAGATGCAGAGACAAGGATGGCATGAAGCTCCACAAAAACTTATAGGGCCAGATGAAATATTTGAAATGTTTCCTTTGTTAAATATGAATGGTGTAAGTATTTTATGACAAGAAAAAATTACCATATAGCTTTTATTTTAGATTTGTGCATATTTTTAAATCTTAATATATTTCCTCAGTTTGTTTAAACACATTTATTAAAATTGTTTAACTATTTAAACAGTTATTTGTAAACTAGGCAAATACAGTAATTGTGCTTTACATTCAGGTATGTGGGATAATGTCTACCAAAATCAAAATCATATGCACAAACTAATTTTCTTAAGAGTGTTAAATCTGAGAGGTTTGATAACATATAATGTTTTTTTCTTAACTCAGCAGGATTTCCTATTTTGGAGTGTGTTCTCTGTTTCTGGCCTACATTAAGATTTTTAAAGATATCACAGTTTTGAGTTTCTCTTCCTATTTTCAGGTGCCTGTTTAGGGATACAGACTGTAAACTGTGCCATAACCATGGAGAATGTTGATGAAATTAAACTTGGAATCATAGAAGAAACATTAGAAAATGAGTCATTGGTTTTTGCATTTACTAAGGTGCCGTATAAAAAACCTGGTGTCAGTATCTTGAAGTATACAGTTCAGTTATTTTGTTATGTGTTGTTTGACTGAGATAGAATGGAGGATGGCTAAATCTTCTCATTTTTTAAAAGCTGATGGAAGATTGCAGAATAAAGTATTATACAGTAGGTATTTAAGAGAAATGTTCTGAGCAAGTTGGTAGATTTTAATTTTTCAACTCAAGAATCTGGATAGTTTTTGTGATGATGGCATGATTAGTTATATGTATATGTGTATTCTTTTTTAGATTCTTGGAGGGATCTTCAACCCTGCTGATGGCCACGTAGATCCTTATTCTTTTACAATGGCCATGGCAGGAGCTGCCCAGAAACATGGAGCTAATATCATACAAGGGGTACCAGTCACAGGACTAAAATTTAACAGTGGCAGATGGGACATTGAAACACCAAAAGGCATCATAAATACTAAATATGTAGTAAATGCGGCAGGTGTGTAAACTTAACATAAAATAGTTTTACAGAATCAAATCCACATATGTGTTGCTAAGTGGTAATCAGCCTTTGAAGTCTATCATGTTATATTCATTTTACTTAAAGTTGTTTAACATTTATAGCAAACACCTTAAAAATTGTTGACTGGCATGTTTTATCAAAATTGCCCTTGGTAGTGCTTTAGCAACCTAATAAGAAGTTAGAATGGGTGTTTCTGAATTCACATTCTGAAGAGTTTAGAAACAAAGATTCCAATACAGTGCTTACCTCAACTCATAAGATTAGCTATTTTCATTTGGTACTTCCCTCTAACTGTGAATTTGTTTACTAATGCATGCCACAAGCCTTTTCCTTTCCCTGTTGAAATTGGAAGATTCCATTATGTCTCTCTTCCAAATCATCATACATCACTTGTATTACAATAAGAGCATGACATAATGCATGTAGCTCCCACTGCACTCCTCTACTTAACCCTCAGTTCTTGTTTGGTAGGTATAGAGTGTAGACGTCTGTCTTTAGTTCCAGTTTGGGCTTGAAATGGTTTCTGTCCTTTACACTTTACTTTGTTTAATTTCACTTTAATTTTTTAAATCATTTCTTTATCCATGTTTTCTCACCAAATCGTTCACTTGTTTGACAGAATTCAAGCATGCATTCTGAAGTTGACATTATTTACTTTTAGTTTGTCTTTTTTGTCTGTAACCACATTTCAGGCCATAGGTACTGGTGATTCGTTGGGGGATTTATTGGCCTTTGTTTTCCATCTGTGCCCTTTGTATCTAGCATAGTTAATGAAGATCTCAACAGCTTCCCCTCATCCAAGCATAAGACATACCTTTCTTCAACCCTGCCTGTTGATTTTGTTTGGCCTTTGTTGGTTTCTGAGGAATGTATTTTTCAGATATGTGATTTTTTTTGTCAATTACTCTTTAAAGTTTAATTTTATGACCTTCATCCTTTCCTTTTTCATTGGAAATGAAAAGAAAAGAAAACAATTCACTTTTCACATCTTTAATTTCTTGCTTTGATTATTGCAGTTCCTTTCATTTGTCATTCTTCTGTTTGAGGTTAATCTTCAAGTTACAGAAGGATTTCCTAGAGATGTCTTTTTTATCTTTACTTTCCTGTTTGCCCACCTGTTTACTTCGGTTGTGACCCTACAACTGTATGTTTTTTTATTCATAAGACGTTTTGGGTTGTTATGCCTTATTTCATAGACCCTATCTACGGGCTCCATGTATGACCCTGTTGTTGCAATGTTGCACCTTTATCATTGTGCTTGGTGTATAAGGTCTGTCCAGTCTAATGATTTTCCATCTTTACTTTTCTGGTATCACATTTGTTCCAATCTGCACCACATGTGCTACCACTTTTTGTCTACTAGACTTTCCCTTCTATGTTCTTGCTTTTCCTTTTCCAGCAGTATCGGAGTTCATTGTTTTTCCCAATGATGTAAGGCACACCAATATCAGTTCTATAGGCTGCCCCATGGGTCTTGGTCCAGTGGGATCACATCTGCTAACCTTGTTCATCAGTGCAGTTCTTCTACACCTCAATCAGGTCTTGGGCTTTTGTCATATGGTTTCTTTATCCCTTTCTTCCTCCTCCCAGGTCCAACTTGCCTATTTTGTTCTTTCTTTTCAGGACCTCTGGTCATACCAGCATCTTTCTTTGTCACTTGCTTCATCCTCACCTAACAGGCTTTCAGATGGGATGGTGCACTGATTTTGTACCTTTCTCTCTCTTGGCAGACCTTGGCATTTTCAGTCTTGGTTGGTTGGTGTAGCTCTCCACTCTACAACTTTGTGACCTGGGATTGTGCTTTCTTTTTTCCTAGGATGATTTGCTTTTTCTTGCTGTCCCAAGTGAGTTTCTGTCTATCAGATCTATTAGCTCCTTATCAATGGTACTCAGATTGGTTGGTTTTTCAGCCACATGAAACTATTCCATTCATTCTTCTCAGTCCCTCATTCTTTAAGGGTTCTTAGTCACCCTTACAAATTGGGCACAACCTTTACCTTTTCACTTTATTCTCTGGTATGGGTCTTTTGGCATACTCTTTCTGCTCACTTCCTTTCTCCTTCAGTGGTTCTATGACTTTTTAGGACAGAGTCTTTGATGTCTCCTCTCTTATCATTTGTTTGAGTTTATCTTAGGTTCCTTTAACCCAATCACTATGACCTACTTGAAAGTAGGTATGTAACTCTCATGAAAGTTCTTCATAAAAATGAAACAAGTTAATGAAATAGTTTAATTTTGTCTTAAACAATCTTAATGTAATGTAGTTTTAGAAAAATAAAACATTTAATTTAGATTTTTTCTGCTATTTATAACAAAACATTCATTATTTAATGTAGTTATTTGCACTAAAACTTTCAGTGATGATGAGAAAACCCACTTGTAGAGAAAAATATATATCTTAAAACAGCTGGTTTGTGTTGAGCAAATTTCTATGTGGAGGAGTGAACAGTGTTTCGACCTTCTTCTGTCATCGTCAGGTTCACAAACCAATCCATCTATGTTCTCACATGAGTAGAAGTATCCTGGTATTTGTGTAGATCTTAATCCCAATTCCTGTGTTAGAGGTGAAATAACCATGGTCCTCATCTTTCCCTTGCATGATGTTGGTACCCCATAGAGGAGGTATTGGATGCTGGGTATTTGCCATGCATATATGCCTTAGCCAAATTACATTCTGCATTTTTTGCTCATTTGTGTTTTCTGAATTATATATATATATATATGAAGGCAAAGAGTCTACCTCGTTCAGAAAAGGTGTGATGCTCACCATTTTTTCTCATGATCAGAGGTATTGTAGAGATGATTACAGGGATATCCCTAATTTTCCTTTGCACTGGTCTCTTTTCCATTTCAGTGTGGGATTCTAGCCAATCTTCTGAAAATATTCAAGTACCATAATGGAACCTAGTCTTTTCCTACATTAAAAATGTATTTCTGATAAGTACTTACCTCTTCTCCTACCTCCCATCCTCCCTCATTCTGCTAAACTTAGAAGTAAGGATAGGGGCCAAATGAATGGTCATGTTCCTATTGGTTAACCAGTGACATGGGACGATTTGCACAAGAGACATGTTGGGATCTTCAACAAGGGGAAAGGTGTATTGTGTATGGCATACATTAGTAAAAACGTTCACAGTTAGAGGGCAGCATTAAAAAGGAAAAGCTAATCTTGTGAGAGGAGATAAGTACCTCCCAGAAAAACATTTTCAGTTTAAGAAAATTACAACATCCAAAGACAACGTAGATAAAGGAATGGCCAATAAATTGTTTTGAGTGGTGGTAGTTATGAAGAAAATGCTTCTGTTTTACAAAAGAATTTGGATCATTTATTGATGTGGGCACATAAAAAGCAGACGGGTTTTAATTATAATAAATTTAAGATTATGCATGTGGGTTTTTATAATTAGAAGTACAAGTATAATAAGTATAAGTACAATAAGTATATAAGTGAATAGGAATATTTTTAAGAGTATTATGAAAGAAAGGATTATTGCTGTAAAAGTTAATCAGTCTCTAAACCCATCAAAGAAGTGTGTCTTTGTGAGTGATATGGTAAATAGAATTTTACCTACAGAAATAATGAATACCAATAAACGTATATAAAAGATATAGTTTAATTGATGTGGTCACTGGTTATGCCATATTTATGTATTATATTCAGTCTTGAGCTCCTTACCTTAGAAAGGACATTGAATTCTTGGAAATGGTTCAGAGAAGGGTTACCAGAATGGTACCTGAGATAATGGTATAAGGGATCTAATTAAGGTGTTTAAGATTGTAAAGGGAATTAATAGTGTTGATACACAATTTGTTCATATTTAATGGCAAAAAAAGTAGGACGAGGGGACATAAATATAAATTTTGGCAAAATAGGAGTCATCTCCAGCAAAGACAGTTGTAGTTTTCTAACAGGATGGTTGGCTTTTGGAATGGTTTGCCCTAGGATGCTGTGGAGAGAATTAATTTAAAGGAGTTTAAGAAACTGCTTGATAAGTATATGAGTGATAGGGGCTGACTTTAATATTTTTGAAAAATTTATTTATTAATAGGTTTAGTTCAGTTCACAGATTGGGACAACTAAGATAGTCCAGTAGATCACTTGTTGTCCCTAAATATTATGTTATTTTTAAATGTTAGAGAAAATTTCTCATTTTGAACTTCAAATTTACAAAAGTATACTTTATCAAAGATAAATTTGTAAGGTTATTGTGCATTAAAGAGTATAAACGTCCATATCAACATGAACACATAACATGACAAGTTTATTCATCACATTTATAATTGACACCTACCTAGTTACAAAATATTTTTTCAAAATGTATTGGAGACTACTTACAGCATAAGTAATTCAATGTAATACCACACAACATTACAGAGTTTGTTGTATTTATTCTTTCATATGTTGCAGAAGCTTTATGTAGGGCATACTGTAGCTATGGTCCGGGAACCAGAAGAGCACTTCTCCTACCCCCAATAGATTTGTGTAAAGGAAGAAATTAGAGTGGCAGTAGTCACTTTTTAATAGAGGAATTGTTATTAGGACCAAAACAACAAGGCTTTTAATTTATTATGTCATCAGAATTTGCAAGAAAATGTGTGTATTGATAAGGGTTAATAGTTACTCAGTAACAATACCCTTAATGTGTAATTAAGCCCCCTAGTGGCACAGTGGTATCTCTGTGGACCCACACCACTAGAAACAAGGTTTTGATACCCTAGATAAACAGAGCACAGATAGCCCATTGTTCAGCATTGTGCTTAATTTAAATCAATCAATCAATGTGTAATTAAATAATATTTGATGATAATATTATAATTAAAAAATACACATTTGTTAAAAGTCTTTTCCCCCACTATAAATAGAGAAAAAAGATTCTAAACCATAATAATGGTATAATGTAATTGTCATTGATCTTTTATCTAGGTTTTTGGGCTCATGAAATAGGAAGAATGGTTGGTGTAGAATTTCCGCTTGTTCCAATTCATCATCAGTATTTAATTACATCAACTATACCTGAAGTAAAGGAACTAAAGGTCTGTTCTCTTTGGTAATCTTACACAATGTGTGCATCTGTACATTGATTTTAGTATTAGCTTTAGTATGATTAATATTTAATAGTTACAGAATCGTATTTTATGAGCAACGTCTCAAAGTGAGATCAAATTTATATGACGGGAACTAAATAATGATGCAAGATACAAATTTATGCATAATATAATACTTAATCATTATGTGGTAAAATATGTATGTATAACACATGTTATACTGTAATACAATACTATAATGCTATAATAATAATAATACCATAATACAATTTAAGTATAATATGGTATGGAGAAATAAAGTTTATCAAAATACATGAAAGTATGTTTGTTATATACATTAAGAGTTAATATGTCTTGAATGAAAACTTATACTGCCTTTTAGTATGTGTTTCTCTTGCACTTTGAACACATCAACTTAATGGATAATACCATAAATCCTGTTACTTAACTTATAATTTTTTCTGTAAATGTCTTGTGTGTGAGTTTGTGTACTGTAGCATGGTGTGGGTTTATAGGATCATACTAATTGACATACAAGGCTTATCAGTGTTGTTGTTGCATCCTAGTGTACCCACACTAGGACATCGTTTTATGTCTAGGGAAAGTTCCATGTCACACCCATCACATATAGATTAATAGCATTGCAGTTCTGTCCGTAATATAAATTGATGTTATAATTAGATGAAAGCTCTCTGAACTTGCATGCATTGCTGCTTTACAGTAACATACATCAGGTAATGATTTTCTGAATTTTAATTTAATTAGTAAACTCTGTACCTGTATTAAATAATGGATTTAATAATTAGCTGTTCTGTTGGTGGGGTGGTTATGTAAGAAAGATTATGGTAAATCTTTACTTCTGAATTTAACATTACACAACTTTGGCTTATATAAATAGAAATTAGATATAAGAACAAAATAATAGTCAATTTATAGCAAATATATTAATGTTTTCTGAATTTCTAGTTTTCTTCCAAATAACATTCCTAGAGTGAAAAAGATAAATATGAAATATTATGCCCATTAATTTTAAGGTGACATAAAAATTCTATAATTGAAAACTTATGTTTGCTGTTATATTTAAAACTTAACATATTTTCTAAATAATGTTTTACTGAAGAGTGGCTTTGATATCATGACACTGTGTGCTAATTACTACTAAGACATTATTCTGGCTGGATACATTGTTTCATTTTCTTGCCAAACATTTGTCTATTTTCAGAAAGAACCACCTGTGTTGCGTCACTTGGAAGGTTCATTCTATTTAAGAAAGGAAAGAGATGGGCTTTTGATTGGTCCTTATGAACATCAAACGAAGATGAGACTCTGTGATGACTGGGTGACGAATGGAGTACCACATGGTATTTTAATAAAAATATTTGACATATTCAGAGGATAACAATAGGCACATAAAGCTAGTATAAATTGGAAACATCTTTTTAGGGTAAAGTATTGCTTTCCATCTTTCAGAAAAGAAAAAAATATGTACATATTTGTTACACCTTTCTTTTTATAGGCAGAATTATTTGTTCAAATTCCCTTTTTCTTGTGTGCAAAAAACCACATTATTTCTCACATATGTAGAGAATAGTGAACAGTATAACTATGAGTCAGTAATTTGAGAGTTAATTGATATTTTTCTTTTCAATTCAATTTTTAAAAACAGTTTATTATTGAATCATTACAACGTTTAAAGTATTCAAGTGAATATTTTCATCTATTTTAAGTTTATTTTTCTTATAGAAAATTGAAGTAGATTAATTAATAGGAGGTATTTCTAACTCATTAATGGGAAATGATTTAAAGACTATTTATGTTTTCTTAAAAATATCTTATAAATCACTGGTATTTTCTGTACAACAAAAGAAAATGTAAGTGTTTAATAGATTATGTAATACATCATTTATGACGAAATGTTAATTTTACAAGTTATGACTACTAGAGAAAGTATGTAACTTTGTGCTCATAATCAAAAAACATAAGCCTTATAAGGAGAGTTGTCTTTAGCAAGATAATCAGAAATCATCCATTGATATATTTTAGTTATAGTAAGTGTTAAATGTAGTAACATAAAATGAGATAAGAGATTTAGTAACCTTTTATTTGTTGCATTCTAATCCTAAAAATTAAAAGATAAAAATAGAAAATAGAAAAACAGAGCACACCTGTTTTTTTTAAAAAAGTAATTTTGCTGTTAAAATAATTATTTTATTTGCTGGTTTGAGTATGCAACTATCCAATATAGCTCATATTTATGTTTAGGATTTGGAAGAGAACTGTTTGAACCAGATCTTGATCGCTTATCAGATCATTTAGAAGTTGCTATGGACCTTATTCCTTTATTACGTACTGCTAATATCCAGACTACAGTGGCAGGACCAATAACATATACTCCAGACCTACTGCCTCTTATTGGTCCTTACCATGGATTACCCAACTTCTGGATGGCTGCTGGTTTTGGGTAACTTCAGAAAAGTTATTTAATATTTATATTTATATATAAAATACACAAAACTTTGGTTATTTATGTACTTTTTAAAATAATACAAGGCATATGTGATTTGAATATGAATTTAAAATTTGCATTTATATATGTATTTTTATTCATGAGGTTCAATCTTTTTTATATCCATTAAACAATTAATTTCTGTTATGTATGATTTAAACTCATTGGATAAACAAATATTTCATAGACATTATATACATGTTTCACAAATACATCATTCATTACATTCGTGCTTTCACTAGTAAAGGCATCATCAGGTGCAGTTGTCTTGGTTTTCCTCAATTCTGAAAATAGAATTGAAAGAAAAAGAAGAAATATCTAAATCACCAAAATTTATTTTCTTCATGTACAAAGTGCTGTACAGTTAATCCTGCCATCAACATTTGCATCTGCGAGATTTATAAGTTTTATCTCCAGTGAAAAAGATAATGGTGAGAATGTCACTGCTTTATCATCAACTGATGCTGCAGAACATTATGAACACAACATAATACTAGAGGCACCACAGTGGACAACTGCAACAACAGTTTATACTGAAAGAAATCCAACAACTTATTGTGCATTGTGGCATCCTATTAGTAAAGAGCTACATTCTTGTAGCTCATTACTGTGATTTCAAGAATTACAAATGCATATGTAAAGCCCAGAAAAGGTATTTTTTTAGATTCTGCTTTTAAAAGTTAAATTGCATAGTGGTGAATGTGTTCATCATGAATGGTTATTATACTCACCATCAATTGTTTTAATCTACTGCTTTGTGTGTGGGGGTTATTTTCTGATACAAATTCAACTTTTTCTGCAACAAGTTTTGAAAATTGGATGCATGCAGGCAGTCAAATTTCTGAACATGAATTTGGCTTCAATCATCAAAATTGTATGCTCTTTTACTACAGTTGTCAAAACAAGAATTGGTCAAATGGACTTGGCATTAATAAACTGGTTCAATGAAAAGCAACTTTATTGGCAAAATGTTCTAAAAAGAGTTGTTGCTCTTGTGAAATTCTTTGCAACAAGAGATTTGGCATCTGTGGAAGTAATAAAACTGTAGGTTCAAAGTACAACGGCAATTGTGTGGGAACATTAGGGTTGCTGATCAAGTTTGATTAATTTTTCAAAGAGCTCATTGAAAAACGTGGGAATGCTGGTGAGGGGATGTCCTCACACCTTTCTGCAAATATTTGTGAAGAATTTATGAACATCATTTGTGATAAAGTGTCAGTTGAAATAATTTTGGAAGTAAAAAGAGTGAATTAGCATTCACTATGTATTGATCCAACTCCATATGTATCCCATGTCAATCATTTAACCTTTACAGTTTAATATGTTAAAGATCAAATTTCAGTTGAGTGATTTCTGCAACTTATCCCACTTCTTGATCATGGACCAGAATATTTAGCTGATTTTATATTAAGCTACTTGCAAGAAAAAGATGTTTCATTATCTGACTGTCATGGTCAGTATTCAGATAATGCTCCAAATATAGGTGGACAGTATTTTGGTTTGCAGGTAAGAATCAAAGAAATTAGTAAATAATTGTTTCCTGTACTGGACATTCCTTAAACCTTGTTGGAGACAGGTTTGCAGGTTTTGTCATATTTTGATTTTGTGCTATGATTATATACATTTTTTTTTACTGTATCAACTCATCATTGGTAAATGGTGGTTTCTTTTATTGACCATGCTCATAAGACTGTAAAAGAACTGTCTGGAACTCAGTAGATTGCACATGCTGTTTGTGATTACAGCTTTAAATTAAAGCTCTTTTGGGATCAAACAACGTAATTCTTTAATCAATAATACTTATGAAACAAGAGAGACAATACATGTTGCTAAAAATGTCAGTAATGAACGAGTTTGAGGTACTTTTCTTAACAGTTTTATAGAAAAATATTCTTACCTATGTTAATGAAATAAGTAAATTTCTACAAAAAGAGGATTTAAACTTGTTTCTGTCTGCATTATTCAAGCATATATGTTCAGAAATTAAGAAGCCAATTTGAAGAATATGAGTGTAAAGCAAAAACCAGATGTTCTAATAACAATTAAAGTAGCATTAGTAAATGCCCAAAAATAAAAGAAGGCGTTGTCACATAGGTTCTTTTGATGAAACTGCTGGTGATACTGTTTTTCAAGGTAATCTTAAATTCAAGGCTGAAACGTACTTACCAGTCAGTAACTCAAGCCATTGATTTCTAATTTAGAAGAATAAATTGAGGTATATAGAGAAATCAGTAATCATTTTGGATTATTCCAGGAACATAATGATATGGATTCTGCTGAAATAACTGAGAATTGTGAAAGACTTGCTTTAGTTTATAACAAAGATTTGGAAGAAGAATAAATTATATCTGAGTATCAGTAGTAACAAGCAGTACATGCCAAAGGAAGAAGAAAAATAATTTTCTAGTATTCATGAAACATTAAAGCATGGAAAACTGGAAGCAACCTTTTCAAACTTTGAAATTTCTTTACGAATATTCCTATCAATTACAATCACAAACTTAAAAGGCAAAAGATCTTTTTTGAAGATGAAACTTATTAATAGTGAACTCTGTGGTTGCATGATTCAACCAAGATTGAATACTTTCCCTTGATGTTAATTAAATCAGACATTCTTTGTGAACTTGATTTTGATGATATTATTTGTGACTTTGTGAATAAAAGAACGAGAATGAGACACACATAGAATTGTAGATAAAGAAGATGTTTATTTTTGTACTATGTGGTAGCTACTATATTCAAAAATTCAATAAAATCATACTGTATTGTTTGCATTTGTATTTTTTAAGTGTAATTTTTTTTATGAAACCCCAGTTCACACTTAGCCCTGTGTCTATACACTTTCCATTTGATTCCCTATTCAGTTTTTTTTGTTGAAATATATTTGAAATAAGCAGAAATTTAGATCAAATGTATTTTAGAAAAGTGTTTAAAAATTAGTGAAACTTTCATTAAAATGTCATAAACCAATTTATTCAGAAGGATATTATAAAAAATTATTTAGGATTTCATGACTTATCAGGTACATAATACAACTTTATTTTTCATAGATATGGTATAATACATGCTGGTGGAGCTGGTCGTTATATAGCAGACTGGATGCTGGGTGGAGAACCTCCATATGATTTGATAGAAACAGATTCTAATCGTTTTGGGAAATGGATTACACGGTATGAAAAATACTATGCTGTTTTGTAGATTATTCCAATCTTGGATACAGAAATAATTACAAAAGAATTATTCATTTTCTGTTGCACTGATTGTGAACATACTTTACATGTATACAATGTTCTTTTTGATTCGTCGTGACATGGCCAGGTGGATAAGGCACTCGACTCGTAATACGAGGGTCGCTAGTTCGAATCCATGTTACGACAAATCTTCTCGCCCTATCAGCCGTGGGGGCTTTATAATGTGATGGTCAATCCCAGTATTCACTGGTAAAAGAGTAGCCCAAGAGTTGATGGATTTATAACACTAAAATGAGGGGTTTGATTCCCCTCGGAAGACTCAGCAGATAGCTCAAAATCTAACATGATCTTCATTCTTCGCTTTTGAATCTTTTTTTTGCCATTGTAATGATATATAAGGCACAGTTTAGTCTAATTAATCTTAATTAAATTAATATGATAGCTTGTATTCTTTTTCTCTTGCATAATTGCTATATTTTTAATTTTAAATGGCTGGTCATGTGATTGTAGTAATCACAGATATGTATTTATTGAACTAATTTAAAGCTTTTGTTCTGCAGTGATTATGTCTTTGCCAAAGCCCGAGAATCTTATGGAATGAACAATGCTATTCCATATTCCAAGGAAGAACGTTGGGCTGGTCGACCTACAGTGAGAACAACAACAATGTATGAAAAACAGTTAGAGCGAGGTGCTGAAATGGGTTTTCATGCAGGTCAGAGTAACATTAATTATTTAAAAACTTCATTTTAATCACATACCTGTATATTTTTCTAAAATTAAAATAATGAAGTACAAAGTTAATCGTTTTTTATAATGTGTCTATAGTGTTATATATTAGTGATGTCGAGAAACCCACTTGTTGAGAAATTTATATGCAAAAACGGCTCGTTTGGGTTAAGAAAATATTTTACATAGAAGAGCTCTTCTATGTTCTCAAAAACGAGCCGTTTTTGCATATAAAGTGTTATATATTATTTGACCAAATTATGCCAAAATATAAAGTTTAAATAGTTTACTTGGGTTTAGACAGTAAGTGAAATGGAATATATATATTCTTTAAGTTATTTAAGAATTCATTAATTTTGAAATGTATAATGAGAATTAATTTTTTTGCTGTTTTTTTTTAACCATAAAACATATACTTCCTTCTCATGTAAAATTATAGTTGTTATAGCAAACTTTTAGTTAATATGATTTCAGTAGTATTACACTGTATAAAGTTTGTTTTAAGAGCAATTAGATTGCACTTGTAAGTATGAAAAAATTTTCAGGGTGGGAACAACCAGCTTGGTTTGCCTTACCTGGAGATGAAAATGGTTACAAACCTAGTTTTCGGCGAACAAATTGGTTTGAGCCAGTTCGAAGAGAGTGTGAGATGGTTATGAATCAAGCTGGTATTGTAGATGTGTCTCCATTTGGAAAGTTTGAAATAAAAGGAAAAGATGCTTTGAAGTTTCTTGATCAACTAGTAGCTAATAATCTTCCAAAGGTATGGAAAAAAGTTATACATTAAATACTAAATTTTATGTTATTTTTCACCTGATTTATATATATATTGATAATCTGTTCAAATCATATTGTTATGCAAGTGTTGTTGTTTTTTAAAAGCTAAAAAGTTTATTTACTTTAACAAACTTGGTAGGCAGTTGGTTTATAGTGATTTCTTTTAATGGACAGAACTGAATAACATTTGAAAAGATTTGCACTCGATTATATATGATCTGTAACTTTTGCTGTGGAGACTGTTTATGGTCCAGTTGAATGAATGGAGAAAGAACTGAAAGAAAATTCAATCTTAAGAACTGTTTGACAAATCAGATATCAGTATTTTAAGGATTTTTCTTATAAATAGTAGTGATTTTAAATAACCTCTTCACAAGTTTGCATACAAATAAACAACAAGATTACATAATGATATCATCTACAACCATGAATAGAGCTAATCTGTAAAACATGCATAACATAGTAAAAGACAAATTCTAGTATACCAAACGTTTAACCCAGATTTGCTATTAAACCATTAAAAGTTTACACTATGAAACAGTCGAATTTGTTTGTATATATATGTATAGGTGCACATCAAAATACTTCATGAATCTGTGTATGTAGAAGTAAAGAATATTAGTTTTAAATTGGATATAAATGGTTGGTAAGATACTGGGTACATTTCACTTTTTTGGTAATGATAGGTAGTAGAATAAAAAGTATTAGAGAAAAGGGTGCTCTTTGGTAAAAAGTTAAATTTTTCTCCATAATGCAATTACAGCCTTATTAACTGTTATAGGTTGGAACAACAAATATATCTCACATGCTGAGCCCTTCTGGGAAAGTTTATTCTGAGCTCACCATAACTACTCTGTCTCCTGAACATTACTTTGTGATCACAGGTTCTGGATCAGAATTTCATGATCTTAGGTAGGTAAACAGGGTAAAAATTCACAAATATTTTGGTTATATTTTTACTTACAGTATGTAATGTTTTAGTTATTTTAATTTTATGCTTTTCCAGATTGATTAATCAGTGACTGCTTTATAAAAAAATGCTTTTATTCTCTATTTTTTTTCAACCTGATGATAATGATGTGTCTAAACTTAGTTAAAACAATTACAATTTTTTAAAAAATGTGAAACCAGATATTAGATGATAAATTACACCAATATTAAATATACTAGTACTGATGTGCATATGTGTTGTGAAAAGTAAAGAAAACAAATAAGTGAATAGTCAGTTACTGTGTGCATTAGTTAAATAAATAGAATTTAGTGGTGAGCACATAATTTTCCAAACTGGAACATACACTCACTTTACATTAGACTGAAATAGGTTTTCACAAATGTACTTCAAATATATCATATTAGCTTTCAGTTCAATAACCAACTTTGGTGATACTTATTCTAATTAAAAAACATAACTTGAAACCTACTGTTCAGTTTATTAACTATCTCTTTGATTTGTTTAACAAGTAATAGTGGTCACTCTTAACCTAACTTAGCAAATGATTTCACCATTAACTTACTCTACTAACATGACTTATGTTATAAGTATTCCTATATTCAATTATGTTTGCTGTTCAGTGAAATACAGTAAATTTTATGTTGACTGGAATGACTTTTCAGTGTTGAAATGCAAAAGTTCTTATACTAGTTTTATGAAAAAAGGAACACTAATGATTTTATGGAGTGTTAGATTTCTTCCTCCCTCCCAAAAATTATTCAGAACAAAATAAAAATTAAAACAATTTTAATTGTTATATGATAACATATTAGGTGTATTCTTGTGGATGTGATTAAGGTATTTTGAAATTTTCATATAGTAGAATATATGTTTCATACATTAGATATCATTTTCAACTCTTCAACTAGGTTTAGGAAAATAATTTTCATTCAAAAAAATGTTTTGTGCATTTTTTAAATGCAGAGAGAAATATTTTGTATGATTATGGTGAATGTTACCCACAACAACATACGTGAATGTAATTAACAAATATAAGACTATGAGAACTAAGTAGAAAATTATTCTATTTTCTCTTTGATAGTATAGACTTTATAAAACTTACAGAATACTTGCAAATAGAGAAAGTTATTTCATGAATCTCAGAGGCAAAAAAATGTAACTTAGAATTCATGTTTATGGTTATGAAGATGGATGGAAGAACATGCTAGGATTTGGGGATATGATGTAACTCTCACGAATGTTACTGATGATATGGCTGCAGTAAGTATTGCTGGACCTTTATCTCGAAATGTTTTGGCTAAACTTACTAAAGAAGACCTCAGTGATGAAGCTTTCCCTTTCCTTCATGTTCGTCATTTTGATGTGGCTGGAATACCTGTGAGGGGACTTAGAATTTCCTATACAGGTATGCTAGACTATTGAATAAACATGTTAATCAATGAAACTTTTATTCATTAAATTTGAAAAATATTTTCTTGTTTTTTTCAACAGAGTTTTATTAAAGTTTAAAAATTGATAAAACATTGTTTCTAGCTTTCTAATACATATTTTACCTCCCTTTCATTGATTTCTGAACATAAGAGTAATAGTCTTAAAATAATATCTCAGTTAAGTAAAGTACTGTAATTAGATTTAAATGAATACACATGATTTGCTACAGAAAGTACAATGTCTATTTGTTCTATGCACTTAATGTTACGATTTATTTTAGAGAAACGGGCTGCATTTCTGTAAAGCTAATTAAATGTACTCATGACTTTTTAAACATACTTTATGATATAAAATTATGGCTCACCCTGTATTTGTAACTAAGATTTTCACAGCACCTCGGTACATCTTACTTCAAATTGTTGTTTTATTTCTTAACATCCAAAGTCATAAATTGTATATCTGGTGATGACTAATTTTATGTAAACACATAAGTGCAGTGCTATTTTTGCTGTACCATTACTGTCCTATCATCTATTTACTGAATAAAATATATGTATTAAAACTATAAATTTAAATACATACTACAGGTGTATGTATTTTCTTCATCCAGGACAAAAGTAAGTATTTCAACATCAACCATACCATAATAGTTATATACAATTTTTGACTAATGTATATATATTTATTTATAAAAATGTGTATGTTATCAGTGTGATTTCCTGAAATGTTCTAATATTTTTTAACTTCAGAATAACATGTACTTGTGTTTCTAATCTGTAATGTATTTTTATGAGAAAGTTGAATTAAGACTAAAATACTTTTGTTGTACCCTACACTTCTTATAATAATCCATATATAACTACATTTAATAAGAGTGTTTTGATTTTTCTTTATGTATTTCTATTTAACCAAATTTAATCTTCTTAAGCACTAAATCAGAAATGGGAAACATTAAAATGAAATGTTTACTGAAAAAAACAACCTTAATGATACAACTACTCTTAAAATGTATGTACATTGTTGTAAATAATTATGGAAGTGATAAGGAAAAGGCACATACTACAGTAAGTGAACCACTCTAAGAATACAGTCATGTGTTCATAGAATTCTTTTTTGATTGGTTGTTATCCAATTAGTCGAAGTATCACACCAGTATAAAACATATAAAAACACAGCCAGTCATACTGTAACAAGTAACTCAACAGGCACTAGCTTGTGAAAGTGAGTTTTCCCCTGGGTTCTCCTGTTTTTCCCACGTCAAATATGTGGCATTGGATTTATAAACCGAAATACCTCTTAGTTTTATAGTTTATGTAGCCAGTAGTACTGTCATCATAGATGTAACAACTTCTGTGGAACATTTCCTTATTCTGGTATATTCATGTAATATTTTCTTAATTTCTATACAGTTTCTGCATGTAATTAGTCCTGAACATCCATTAATCCTTTTATGTAGATAAATGTTACTTACATACTGCAACCTTTGTTCTGAAGTGTGAAGTTTATGTGATTTCTGTATAGACTTCGAAGAAGGTAACCTGAAAATAGATGATATAGAAATCTGTGAAAACTAACTAGGATAGCTTAACATTGTATGCAAACTATTAGTTAAAGCATGTGACCCAAGGATTTGTGGGATGTCTTATTATAGTTAGGCCTAAATATAAAGTGTAGTGTTTCTATAGTTTAGTCTCTTGTTCTTCTTAATCTTGGCTAATTTCTCCTTTATTAATTGTTTTGAGATTCAAGTATCCAGAAATTCCCTCCTAAAAACAAAAATTAAGTCAATTTAATTGCAAAGGTATTATTGGTTAGATTGAAATTGAATTGGTTTTAACCTCCTTTATTTATAAAGAAAACTTTCTTATTCATGGACATAACACATATGCAAGTAATCTATATATGTTAAATATTTACTTCTAATACTGGTATGTCTTTGTATATAATCACGGTTATCTGACATGGTGGTTATGGTACTTGACTTATTATATGCAGGTTATGGGTTTTAACTTTGACACCAAACATTTTCACACTTTTAACCATGTGAGCATTCTAATGTGATGGTCAATCCCACTTTTCAATGAAAAAAAAAAGGAATTGGGTGTAAGTGATGTTCACTAGTTGTCTTCCCTCTTTCTGTCACTTCTAAATTAGGGACAGATAGCCTTTGAGTATGTTTGTGTGATATTCAACAAACAAACAATCATAATTATATTGATTTTTGTTTTCCTGTCTTTTTAGAAACATTTTTGAACTAATAAATTAGATGTAATAAATTATTTCAGTAATAAGATACCTAACCTAATAATTTGACATCATCCAATTTTGGGGTTTCTACAAAACAAGTTAGTGGACCATTATTGGTAGGATAACCTTAGTTTTTTAAAATGTAGGTGATTATATATTTGCTTTTTATTTATTTTAAAAAAGGTATGTTAATTTTCTGAACATTCTATTTACTAAAAAGTAATATAATATTTCATCTTTTCTATCAAAATTGTATCATTTTTATCTGATGTGTATGAAAGTATATAAAAGTATCAGGTATAGGGTTATGCTATTAAAGCAAGCTGTATCTATCTATCTTTATATTTTCTTTCAAACATATTAACAGGCCCAGCATGACCAGGTGATTAAGGCACTTAACTCGTAATCTGAGGGTCGTGGGTTCAAATCCCCATCACACCAAACATGTTGCCCCTTTCAGCCGTGGGAGCATTATAATGTGACGGTCAATCTGGCTATTCATTGGTAAAGGGTAGCCCAAGAGTTGACAGTGGGTGGAGATGACTAGCTGCCTTCCCTCTAGTCTTACACTGCAAAATTAGGGACAGATAGCTCTTGTGTAGCTTTGTGCAAAATTCAAAACAAATCAAACCAAAAGTAGTAACTGCATGTTATATACATATACAATAGAAATTCAAAACAAACCAAAACAAAAGTAGTAACTGCATATTATATACATATACAGTAGAAAATTGATTTTATGCACTTTGCAGAAAGCAGGTATGTGAAATTTAATTGTACATAAGGTTGAGCAGTTCACTCTGAGAAAAAGCAGTAACAATAATGAATATTAATGGTTACAGTTATAACTCATGAAAAACAGATACCTAACAGTGAAAATAAAACATTAAAACTTATGACTAATTTAGTATGTGTTTTCTGGTTAAGAAGTTAGCACATGGGCTTACCCACAGAAGTTATAATGTTTTCAAAGGAGAGCCAAAAACTCAAGCACTTTAGAATAATTGACTATTCATCTTCAGGAAAGCACTCTAGTTTTGGGTCTCATTTAAAACATTAGTATTTATTTTGCCATGTTAATATTAAATCTTTAGATATATAAAAGAATTCCATCTGTAACACGTGTCTTAGAATTTTTGGTGACTGTATTGATAAACCCCACCAGGTATGTGCCACAGATATTGATCAATATTGCATCACATTGGAAATGGACTCTATTTTTTAGTACCAGTAAAACAATAAACCACTAGTGTCTGGTCAATTAATTAACATTTGTTGTTTGAATCTGTTAATGATGTAAATGTGTTGTCTTTATAATAATCTCCCTTATTTCTCATTTTTCTGGTAGTTTATTTTCTTAAAATAATTCAACTTATCTTGGACACATTTAAAATAATTATAATCTCTGTATTATCAAGCCAAACTATCATTATGAACTTAAATATCTTAACCCAGTATTACATTCAATGTAAAATTAACCATTTTTTAATTATTATCTCTTTTTAACGTCATTAATGACAAGCATGTTTAAATATTTCTGTGACTATATATGTGGTAATTAGAGATCAAAATTTCATTCATCATTAGGAGAGTTAGGATGGGAGTTGTATCACAGTAGGAAGGATTCTTTGCCATTGTATGAAGCTATGATTGATGCAGGAAAAGACTTTGGAGTTGGAGATTTTGGAACATATGCTATGAATTCTCTTCGTTTAGAAAAAGGGTTTCGGATGTGGGGAGCTGAAGTAGGTTCACTTGTTCTTTCATTCTTCTAAAAGTTTCAGTACAATAAAATCGAACCAGTTTGTTAAGTGTTTAAAATATGCATACCTAATTATAATAGAAATATAGTTTCTTCTTTTAGTAAAGATAAGATTTTTGTTATAGTTAACAAGTTTTCTTTCTTCACCCCACATTCTTATTATATGTTAATTGTTGTAAGTTTCTGAGATATACTACATGGCCAAAAGTAGGTGGACAGCCGACCATCACATTTATATGTGCTTGTTGAACATCTCATTCCAAAACCATGGGCATTAATATGGAGATGGTTCCCCCTTTACTGTCACAACAGTCTTCAATCTTCTGGGAAGGCTTTTCACTATATTTTGGAACATGGCTACAGGGATTTGCCCCTATTCAGCCACAGGAGCATTAGTAAGGTCAGGCGAGAAGGCTTGGCTTGCAGTCGGCATTCCAATTCATCCCAAAGGTGTTTGATGGGGTTGAGGTCAGGGCTGTGTGCAGGCCAGTTAAGTTCTTTCACACAAACCCTAGCAAACCATGTCTTTATGGACCTCATTTTGTACATTGGGCAATGTCATGCTGAAACAAAAAAAGGGCCTTCCCCAAACTGTTGCCACAAATTTAGAAGCACACAATTCTCTAGAATGTCATTGTATGTTGTAGCATTAAGATTTCTCTTCACTTGAACTAAAGAGTCTAGCCCAAATCATGAAAACAGCCCCAGATCATTATTTCTCCTCCACAAAACTTTACAGTTAGCACTATGCATTCAGGCAGGTAACATTCTCCTGACATTCGCCAAACCCAGATTTGTCCATCAGACTACCAGATAGTGAAGCATAATTCATCACTCCAGAAAATGCGTTTTCACTGCTCCAGGGTCCAATGGTGGTGTGCTTTACACCACTTCAACTGATGCTTGGCATTGCACATGGTGAGCTTAGTCTTGTGGCTGCTCAGCCACAGAAACACATTACATGAAGTTTCCAACGAACAGTTCTTGTGCTGATGTTGCTTCCAGAAGCAGTTTGGAACTCGGTAGTGAGTGTTGCAATTGTGGACAGATTATTTTTAGGAGCTTCAACACTTGGTAGTCCCATTCTGTAAGCTTGTGTGGCCTACTGCATTGTGGGTGAGCTGTTGTTGCTCCTGCACGTTTCCACTTCACAATAATAGCACTTAGAGTTAACCTGAGCAGCTCTAGCAGGGCAGACATTTGAAGAACTGACTTGTCGGAAAGGTGGCATCCTATGACAGTGCCACGTTGAAAGTCACTGAGCTCTTCAGTATGACATATTCTACTGCCAGTGTTTGTCAATTGAGAATGAATGGCTGTGTTCCTGATTTTGTGCACCTGTTAGCATTGGGTGTGGCTGAAATAGCTGAACACACTAATTAGAAGGGGAGTCCACATACTTTTGGCCATGTAGTGTACATGTGTGTGCAGAAACCAATCACTTAACTAATCACAGAATTTTCTAAGCTCTTATCTAAAAAATATTTTTGTACTGATAAAAAGTGTGAAACAAGGAAAACTTGAATAAAACACTGCAAACGAAAAAAAAAACTAATCACAGGTTGTTTTTTTTAGATGAACATGGATTCAAACCCATATGAGGCTGGTCTTGATTTCTTCATTAAACCAAATAAAGCAACTGATTTTATTGGTAAAGCAGCTATCCAAGAGATAAAAAGGAAGGGACTGAGAAGGAAGCTGGCATATCTAACAGTAGATGTAGAGGATGTTGATCCTGAAGGAAATGAAAGTGTTTGGAGCAGTGGAAGGGTACAAACATGTTATATTTATAATAATTTCCTTTTTATCTGATTGTTTTGATGGTTGAGTTTCTTAAAATAATTTACTTTTAAATCACAAACATTTTGCATACTCAACAATCTAGTAACCAGATAAGATGTGGTTGATAATGTGAGTTGACGTTCCTTCATTTTTTTTTATTAATCATTATTATGTTGTGTACTTTTTCCTCTGATGTTTACTTATGCATGACTTCAGGTCACACCCTGTACAAATTGGTTGTAACATTATTCTCACAGGAAGACAAAATAATTTGCACTTGGTAGCACTGTGGTCTGTATAACAGTAACTATGGTGAGATGATTAGGTATTTTGTCAATAGCCAATGATCATCCCAAATTAAATTGTGGCTTCATCATTTGGTAATAAATGAAGCTATAAAAATCAAGTTCACTGAAAATTAATATAATGAATGCTTGAGAAAATTTGAGTTTTGGTGTGGATATTGCTTGAAACGTATTTAGAGTTTCTTGTGTTATGAGTTCTAATTAATCAGAAAGTGTGAACTTGGTGTTTTATTAAGTAGATTTTGTGATAATTTGTAAAGTTCGTTTTTTTTTAGTGATTGTTTTCCCCCAGTGTTTTGTTTCAAGGATGTAATGTTGAATTAGAAATGTCAGTTTCAGTTGTGTATCATTTGTAAAAGCAAGCCCAACCTTTTCAAATATCACTTCACATCAGATCTGTCACCTGACTCCAGATTCACATTTTGATAATTATTGGACATGATCCTACAGGCTGGAATGTGAATAAGCCTGTAATCTTCATCACACATTATCTCCACCATTTGGTGTTTACACCTCTTTCAAAATTTTTCCTTTCTCCAGCCCACACCATATTCAACAGATGAGTTTCTCTTTTATTTCCTTATCCACTTGTAATAGTAGTCCCATGTATGTCTTGAACCAATCTGGTAGCTGTTGTTGCCCCACAAAGTATACTTACTTCTCCAAATTAGCATCAAGTTAGGGGTAGCACAAAGTGTTAAGCCCATCTGTTCTGGTTCTAATGTGTCTGCTTTTGAGATGAGGTATCCTGAAAGACTTCTAATTTGGTATATTTATATATCAATGTCTCTTCCAGACCATGCATTTCATAGAAAATGCTAGCAACAGTGAGTGCCTGCTCACTTCACTGGCTCATGCATTCTTGCTTTTCAAAGTGGGATTTATTTCAGAATAACCCATTGAATTTTATCCAGTAAATAACCCTTGTGGTGGTTAAGTTTGATCAAATCTGGGCACTTCTTCAGTGTGAATCCATCTGGCCTTTGAGAGAGTCCCATACTATGTATTGCTCCTAGCCACTGGGATGGTCAACTTGATGAGTTCCTCACTGCTTGTACAATTTCTCCAGAGAGAGAGAGTCTGAGTGAGTAGCATAATGTGGGGGAAGTAGAAAAGGGATGTTCATGTAATTGTAGTGAAGGTTGTACTGCATTGTATATCAATTTCTCAGTGGTTTTTATCAGTTTGATGAGGCAAAGTGCTCTCCTTGGAAGGCAGGAAGGACTTTTGTCTCTATTTCTGTATATATGGTGAACAAGCTGTACAACAGAACTTGTAACAAACCATACAGTCTTTTGGTACTAATCCACACTGCACCTCATGCCCATTTTACCTGTCATGTGCAAATGCTCAGTTGATTGTGTATTTTTCTGCCCATTCTCATGATACATTGACTCATGTTGCCTTCCTCCTTTTCTGCTTCCTTTTGTGCAAAGATTATTCCCTGTCTGAGAAGGTGTTCTCTCATGAGTTTTCCCTCTAGTAAAGCATACTATGTGGTGTCATGCTCCATGGACATTCTTTTCCTGACACCTTCTCTGAAGAGAGCTTATCTATGTTTCATCTATGTAGAGAGATAAATGGATTACTTTGGAAGTTAACATTTTAATTACCCGAAAATGTATTTATGATAGATATTTACCTGCATGCACAACTTATGATCCTTTCTCTCCATTATTGATGCACATTATTCATGTCTTGTATAAGAATGAAGTTGTTGATTTTGAGTGCAAGTGTTTTTATGGATCTATTCCCCATGCAGAATGTGTCACTCTCCTATTGGTGTAAGATGATTACTTCATGTACTAGTGCAGTTCTTATCAAAATACATGGATTGGGTTTAAGGCTAGTGGAGTGTGTAAAATCTCAAAAGCAGATGGGCGAGGTATAGCTATTGCATGCAGAGAGGTAAGTATGTATTGAAATACATTTTCGGGTAAAAAGTATTTTAACATTCATATACACCTTTTGTACAATAGTTTGACAAATAACTGAATCAGTCTCAACTTCTGAAAGAATGTTTACTGAGTAAGACCTCAGAAATCATTTGTTTATATTTTTCAGTTACATACTTTTCTCTTACCTACCACATCATCTGTATTTGACTATATTTATAAATCACATAATCTTGTTCAAGTTATAGTTTAATGAAGTTTTGTTCAGATACTATTCTTGGCATTTTTGTTCTAGGTTGTAGGATACACTACTTCAGGAGCTTATGGATGCACTGTGGGAAGAAGTATAGCATTTGCTTATTTACCATTGTTCCTAACATATCCTGGCCTGACCGTTCGGGTAGAGCTTCAGGGAAAACTTCAGAATGCCACTGTCCTAAAAGGACCTCCTGTTGATGTTGAATCAATACGTAGGCGCAAAGAAGCGAAAGCTACAGCTTCTTCATAAAGATGTCCAATTGGAACATGTTTGATGCCATTTCCAGTAGACTTACTACTGGTGATTAAAAATTATTAAAACTGAAATCAGTTAAGAATAGAATTTTATTTTTGGTATGTATATATAGTTTTTGTTGTTATTTTTCAACAGTCTGTTGTTAAATAAAATAAACTATAAACTTGTAACTTATACACATTACAACTTGTACCAAAATTTTTGTATACTGCATCTTTAACAAAATATGAGCAAACTATCAAGAGTTATTTTTTGAGAATTTGTTTATAAAATGTGTGTATATATATATATATCATATATGAAATCAAATAATCTCTATATATAAATTTGGTATTTGAAAATGTTAAAGAAAAAATATTTTGGTGCTGGAAGTTTCTTACATGTGAAACAAGTTTTCTACCAAACTCTTCTTGAGGTTCTTTCTCACATCTCAGTTTTTAAACAGCACCTTGAATTTCTGCATGTAGGAAATGGGCTTTTCATTTCACACTTGGTGTATATAAATAAATAAATATATATATATATACACATTTAGATATGTGTTTGGTTGTTAATAAATGATTTTGTGTTTTGTTTGTTGTGGATGTGGAATAACTCCCAACATTTATAATTGTTCCCTTAACAGTTATTTTTTAAAACTTGGCTAATTGAGTATTGAATTAATTTACATAAACTTCATTATTTAAAAAAAAAGATTTAAATATAACTTAATGTAAAACATGGGGAAGACCAGAAGAACATATACTTGTTTCAAAGCATATGTTGTACACACATTTACAGTCAAAGAACTGATGCAATTTAGAAACTAAACTGAAAACCTTCATTAGAATTGTAGCATTATTATCACACAATTAAAAAACACATGCTAGTTTCCTATAGTCTACAATGTGTGTAAAATCTCCAAAAATATATTTTTGTTTAAAGCACAGCTTATATATATAGTACTTATATTACAAATTAGGTTAACCATGCATGCTGCTCCAGTGATTAAGTTTTGCTTGTTGAATAGATAAGTAAACTAGGGGAGCACCTAACATAGTTAAACGGTTAGAGTGCTTGCCTTGCAATCCGAGAATTGCGGGTTTGTATCCCCATCCCACCATGCTTGTCTTTTTAGGCATATGGTTACTTTAATGTGATGGTCAATCCCACTATTTGTTGGTAAAAGTGTTGTCTTTTTATTCCTTAGCAACTTTCCTCTTCCCATGATTTTTCCCCAGTTATCCTGACCAGTTTGGTTCAACATTTGATACTGTTGGCCTCTTCCTTCTCATTTTCCTTCCAATTTTGATTTCTTCACATTTCCTTGCATCAGTTCCATAACCTTACATCTCATCTTTGTTGGTCATTGGAGGAGATTCTCTGATTGTGCACGTGGACATTCATCTTCTACTATGTATACCATTGCTGTTTCTACTTTCTCAAGGTATTGGCTATAGCTATTCTACAGACTTTGATGCAGCTGTAACACAAGAGTAATACTTTATTTTCTTTCAGGGGACTCTGCATCATTTTCCTTTCAAATCTTGCTGTGTGGTGAGTGGTATTTGACCAGGTATTCTGTCTGTATGTAGAATGAGTTCCACTTAGATGGCTTATAACCATTTGCAGACATCTTGTGGTTAAATCTGCACTGTAAGCTGTGGTAATTTTATACTTTTTCCATGTCTATGTACATTCACTCATGAGAAGAGGTGTTTCACTAAAGTGTAAATTCTTTGTAATAACTGTGTCATGAAATGCCCGTTCTAGACCATACCACTTGTGGACAGCATGGGTAAGGCAGAAGAAGGCACTGACCATGCTTATAATTAATATATCAGTGTGGTATTCCTTTAAATCTAGGGTTTTGTGTCATCCATTGCACTGTCTTGAGTCCTGCAGTTACTCTGGACTCTCCAGTGCACTTCAAACTACCAGAATGGATAAACAGAGAAGCATCCTGCTTGATGAGTTCCACAAGCTGTGGCTATAAACACTCAATTCAGAGTAGGATGGTGGTGCTCTGCCAGTGTAGATGGAGTTACAAGATTTTCTGGATGAGGAATTTACATATTCCATTGTCATCAGTCTAAAATATTTTCATACAGTATATTTGTATAGTATACACTAAACAACGAAAATACAAGTTTGATGTGGAGAAAAAATTATTCACAACTTAGAGGGAGAGAAAATAAATTTTACAAAAATTGAGAGTACAATTTAATAATGAATAAAATATCACAGACTAAAAATATTTCAAAATTCATATTACTTCTTATCATTACTTTCTTAAGCGAACAGAGTATTTTTGTTAGAAAACAAATTGAGAATGTTGCAAAAGAATTTTAACCACAATTGGTTTTTCAAATGTTTCCAAATTTGCAATTTATTTATTAGACGCTTAGCATATAGAATTCCATCAATTTTTACCTTCAGATTTTGCCCTCAAATGACAGGATTCGTGGATATTGAATAAGATTTGTCAAGTCATTTATAGGCTGCTATATTTGCTGTAGGTTTTAGTAGATTTCAAGAACTATTTCAGAATTTCGTTAATTTCGATAATAATGTTACAAAATAAAAGCAATATTTATGTAGATGCAACAGAATAAAAAAACAGCAAATCTTTGTGATTATACTTAGAAACGAAAGTGAAATATGTAGCAAGTCCACATATGAGTGAGTGTGATGTGTTTGGGTAGAACTGGTTTCTCCTAAGAATGACAAGATAGGTTCGCTGAATAACAATAATTTTTTTAAGATAATAACCATGTAATAATTCGTCTCTGATTTTGCGATAAATAAAGAGTAAAAGACTGAATACAAATGTACAATCACAATAAAAATAATAAGATAATATTCTAGAATAGTGTTTTTCAAACTGAAGTTCCAAGGGCCCTTGAATCAAATTCGAAATTTAATACAAATGTTTTAAGAACATTATTTATAAAAAAAATAATTAAATATATATCAAAGAGGCCCTAGTCGCGGGTTCAAATTTCCGTCACACCAAACATGCTCCCCCTTCAGCCGTGGGGGCGTTATAATGTGACGGTCAATCCCACTATTCTTGGGTAAAAGAGTTGTCCAAGAGTTGGCGGTGGTTTGTGATGACTAGCTGCCTTACCTCTAATCTTACACTGCTAAATTAGAGACGGTTAGCGCAGATAGCTCTCGTGTTGCTTTGCGCGAAATTCAAATCAAACAAATATGTCAATGAAAAAACATTTTATTATGAAATACAGTTTTAGACGTACACAGATTTTTTCTAAGCAAAAACATCGAAAAGTTTAGAAGTTCCCGTAAAATGTAAATTGAAAGGGGACCACAGGTTATTAAACTTTGTGAATCGTTGTTCTATATTATATAAATTTCACTTTATTTAAATTCTTAAAGTTAAACATACCCAGAGTGACTAGTGCTATTCATGTGAGCGCTGTTTATATGAAACAGTAGAAAAATAAGTGTTTATCTTCACATACTACAGGTCCCTCGCTTGTACAGCGGTAATCCTGCGGATTTACAACGCTCAAATCAGGGGTTCGATTTCCCTCGGTGGGTCGACATATAGCCCGATGTGGCTTTGCGATAAGAAAACACACACACATACTACAGATGACCTTACAGTTAGCTATCTTTACGAATGTGAAAACACGATAGTACTATGCGTGAACGACATGGAACAATTGGTAGCTACAGCAAAATCAGCTTGTTTGGACAATGTGGTACATGCAAACTGCACAAGTAACATTTTCTAAATTAATAGAAAGAGCTAGTAAACATGTTACGATTATATACTACATATTAACATAAAAGTATTTTTGTGTACAATTGCCTTAAAATATTATATATGCTTCAATCATTTGTCTCTAAATGCACTGCCGAAAGTCTGATGTTGTATGACACTTTTAACATGTATAAATATTCCCTGGAGGTAGAACCAATTAGAAACGGCCCAGCAATCTGAAAAGGGTGGTATATATAAGATAACAGCAGAGTTTTAAAAGTAAATTTGCATTTTATGGATTAATATATGACAGTGACTGTAGTTTGTTACTCAATTTATAAAAACAAGGACAGAATTTAGAAGCTGTTTTAGTCTCTTCTCCCAGAATCTAAAGCTAGAGATTGATGAATATCGGTTTCATCAGTCACAACTCAAGAAGAATTAACCACACAGTTTATAATGAATTGTCAGAAGATCACAATAGTTTTTGGAAGGATCAGGACACGTGAGAGAGCATTTTTGGCCTTATGATGTAAGGTTATAAAAAATAAATCCGTGAAAGTGCAAATCGATATTTACGTATGCTTTGTATACTTTATAAGGTTAATTTATAGGGAATTAATGAAAATCCTGTAGCAGATGTAGTAGATCAAGCATATATTAAAATATAAAAAAAAACCTCAGTCAGGAAACAATAGTTGGAATGAATGAAGTAGAACCATAGCAATCTGTTTGTAGTTAACAGAGATGTGCAAGAAAGGTGTGTTTGTCACTGACATTATACAATAAGAGTAAAATATGCAAAGGTTTGATAACAGAGAGAAAGACTATGAAAAACTCAGAATAAATGTTAAACAACTAAGACATTAGTAATCTCCCAACCTTAAAACCTTTCCAGAATATGGGTCAAAAGTAGACGGTAAAGAAATGGAAATGATAAAAGCGTTTACTTGGGGACAGTGACGGATTTAAGGTTGTGTGGGCCTAGGGGCTAATCATTGTTTTGGGCTCTACATCCCGTGTAATTTTACATAGAAAAGATAATCAATGGGTCCCCATTAAGACCATGGGCTATCTAGGTCCTACCTAAATACGTCACTGCTTGAGGACGAATATAATTAATGTTGAATAGCGTGGAAAATTAATAAAGCAGAGGACAATGACGGTGAGAAAAGCGCTTCTTAGTTTTAAAGAATTGCTCAGAAAAATATCAAACCAGAAGAAAAAACTTTAAAAAATGTTGCATGTGGTTAGTTTTACTGCAGGAGTAGAAATTTAAGCCTTGCTTACTGAAACAAAATGAGTTTGAAGCATTTTAAGTGTGGTTTTATAGACGAATACTGAAGATCGATAGTAAATAAAAAATAAAAACGAACGAGGAAGTAAAGAAGCAAAACCAACCGCTGGATATACGTGTAAATCAGAAGATATTTAACTTATGGCACGTAATTAGATCTGTGCTAAAATTGTAATATATTATGATGGATAAAATAGAAGGAAGAAAGGTGAGAGAAAGTTATGGATTCATCTGGTGACTATGAGAAACTTACGTAATCACGCGTGTTTTCTTATAGCAAAACCACATCGGGTTACCTGCTGTCTCCAAAGAAGGAAATCGAGCCCCTGAGTTTAGCAGATCCAAAGACTTACCGCTGTCTTTTACTAATGATTTTTTTTTAAATGTTGTCAGAAACTTTTTAGAGTATATATATATTATATCCAACAAGTCATATATATCTATGGCTTGTTGGATATAAATGCAAACAATAAATGAACAGCACGCACTTCATTTGTTTTAAAAATGTTTACTTAAAAGAAGTTAAAGTACATATAAAAAATTCATATAAAACATATATAAAATATAATACGAAATTATCGTTGTATCTTAAACATTGCAAACTTCTCTTCTTCGTATTAAGGCCCCACATAGCCAGGTGATTAAGGCATTCGACTCGTAATCGGAGGGTCGCAACTTCGAATCCATAAATACCCGCTTTTTTCCCTCTAGTCTTACACTGCTAAATTAGGGACGGCTAGCGTAGATAGCCCTCGAGTAGCTTTGCGCGAAATTAAAAAAAACAAACAAACTTATTTGTCAAATGTCACGCAAAGCTGTTCGAGGGTTATCTGCATTAGCTCTACCAGTGTGATGAACTATGAAGAAGGCCGCTGGTCAAACCCATCGACTGTCATCTTTTGGGTTGCTCTATAACAACGAATAATAAAATTGATTGCTGTATTATAATATGCTCACCTTTATGAATAAATACATTTATAACAAAATTTTATTTATTTTAATGCAAAGTAAAACTAGTTTTTAAATGTATGATTACATTCGCAAATGGGGTTAAAAATAGCTAACCCTAGTATTAACGATTTAACTAACCACTATAAGCTGCTTTGCCATCCCCATCATTTTTTCATTTATCTTGTTATTCACATTAAACAATAAAAATTCACCAAACTGATTTTACCAGAAATAAAAGTAAGAAAAATATTCGAACTTTATGAAACCGTGTTTAACCACTCGCAGTTTGTCAGTCATTTAACTGCATTAAAAAGTGCTTCATTTAAAGGACGCTTAACACTGCAATTTATGCTGCTGTAAAACTTCAGTAAAATATGCTTACGGCACGAATCATGAGATGAATTAATCACTCCGTAGGTTTTCACACAGTATGAGAAATGCGCTACAAATGTAAGAAAAAAAATATTTTTTACACTTAATTTGGTTTTATTTTATCTTAAAACAAAACATTTTAAAGACCTTGTGGAACTATATCTAGTGATTAGTCATTATTATATTTTTAATATAAATTACTTTCTATTTCATTTTATTATTATATACTTTCTTTAATTTATGTCTTATACATATATATATATATATATATATGCATGGCTATATAATTCACCAGAGTGCAGCGAAGTTCTCACTTTTTAAGATGGCTGTGGTACGAAGTGAAAAGTGTTTGTGAGGCGTTATCTCGGTTTACGTATACAAGGTTCAGCGTAAGTGATAAAATACTTCATATCGCGATATTTTAATATTCATATTTTTTACTGAAACTTGAATCTACAGGTTTGCAGTAGAAATCAGCTCAAATTTACAATGGCAGGATCAGTCGAAATTCCACTTCGTGATACAGACGAGGTAATCGAGCTTGATTTGGATCAACTCCCTGAAGGAGATGAAGTTTTGGGAATTTTACGACAGGAACAAGCCCAACTTCACTTGTGGGTTACACTGGCTTTGGAATATTATCGCCAAGGAAAAGTTGAAGATTTTATAAAATTGCTTGATATTTCCAGATCTGATGCTAATTTGGATTATAGGGATTTTGAACATGACCAGATGAAGGCATTAGACACTTTAGCAGCTTTTTACGTTCAGCAGGCAAACAAAGAGAAAAACAAGGATAAGAAAAGAGAGTTATTTACTAAAGCTACTCTTTTATATACTACTGCTGACAAAATTATAATGTATGATCAAAATCACCTTTTGGGTCGAGCTTACTTTTGTATGTTGGAAGGAGATAAAATGGATCAGGCTGATGCACAGTTTAATTTTGTTCTCAATCAGTCCCCAAACAACATCCCCTCTTTACTTGGTAAAGCTTGTATAGCTTTCAACAAAAAAGATTTCAGAGGAGCCCTAGCTTTTTATAAAAAAGCACTTCGCACTAGCCCAAAATGTCCTGCAGCAGTTAGATTAGGAATGGGTCATTGCTTCTATAAACTTGGAAAACATGAAAAGGCAAAACTCGCTTTTGAACGAGCTTTGCAACTGGATCCACAGTGTGTTGGTGCTTTAGTGGGTTTAGCAGTTCTTGAGTTGAATTTAAAATCTTCAGAATCAATTCGTAATGGTGTACAGATGCTTTCCAAAGCTTATAGAATTGATTCCACAAATCCAATGGTTCTCAATCATTTAGCCAACCATTTTTTTTTTAAGAAAGATTATGGAAAGGTGCAGCATCTAGCTCTTCATGCTTTCCATAACACTGAAAATGAAGCAATGCGTGCTGAGAGCTGTTATCAACTAGCTCGAGCATTTCACATACAGCAAGATTATGACCAAGCTTTCCAATATTATTACCAAGCTACTCAGTTTGCATCAACATCATTTGTGTTACCACATTTTGGCTTAGGTCAGATGTATATTTATAGAGGAGATACTGAAAATGCAGCCCAATGTTTTGAAAAAGTATTGAAAGCTCAGCCAGGAAATTATGAAACTATAAAAATATTGGGGTCACTGTATGCTCATTCTAATAGTCAGTCTAAAAGAGATCAAGCAAAATCTCATCTAAAAAAAGTAACTGAGCAATTTCCAGATGATGTAGAAGCATGGATTGAACTTGCTCAAATTCTTGAACAATTAGATATTCAAGGAGCACTGTCTGCTTATGGCACAGCTACACGAATTTTGAATGAAAAAGTTCAGGCTGATGTTCCACCAGAAATACTAAATAATGTAGGAGCACTTCATTTTCGTTTAGGTAATTTGCAGGAGGCTAAAAAATATTATGAGGCATCACTAGAACGTTCCCGTAACGAAGCACAACATGATGAACATTATTATAGTGCAATATCTGTCACGACTAATTACAATCTTGCTCGTTTATTTGAAGCTTTAAGTCAGTTTCATAAAGCTGAAAGACTATACAAAAATATTTTAAGAGAGCATCCTAATTACGTTGACTGCTATCTTCGATTAGGATGTATGGCAAGAGATAGGGGGCAAATATATGAAGCTTCTGATTGGTTTAAAGAAGCTTTGCAAGTTAATCAAGACCATCCAGATGCATGGTCACTAATTGGTAACCTTCATCTTGCAAAACAAGAGTGGGGCCCTGGCCAAAAAAAATTTGAGCGTATTTTAAAACAGGATGCAACAGCGAATGATACATATTCTCTTGTTGCTTTAGGAAATGTTTGGCTGCAGACACTGCACCAACCTACAAGAGATAAAGAAAAAGAAAAAAGACACCAGGATCGAGCAATTGCCATTTATAAACAAGTACTTCGCATAGATCCCAAAAATATATGGGCAGCCAATGGCATAGGAGCAGTTCTTGCACATAAGGGATACATTACTGAAGCAAGGGATGTATTTGCACAGGTTCGTGAAGCTACTGCTGATTTTTGTGATGTTTGGCTGAATATATCTCATGTTTATGTTGAACAACGTCAATATGTTGCAGCTATTCAGATGTATGAAAATTGTTTGAAAAAATTTTTCAAGTATCACAATGGAGAAATTTTGATGTATTTGGGAAGAGCTTACTTTAGATGTGGAAAGCTACGAGAATGTAAACAAGTACTTTTGAGAGCTAGGCGTGTTGCCCCACAGGATACTGTTCTGTTATATAATATTGCCTTGGTCTTGCAGCGTCTTGCAACGCATGTTTTAAAAGATGAAAAAAGTAATCTTAAAACTGTTTTGAATGCTGTTCATGAACTTGGACTTGCTCACAGATATTTTCAGTACCTTAGTGTTCACGGTGATCGTATGAAATATGATCTTGCTCAAGCTAATGCTGAAGCTAGACAGTGTCAGGATCTCTTGAGCCAAGCTCAGTATCATGTAGCAAGAGCTCGTCGGTTGGATGAAGAAGAGCAAGAACTTCGCCGTAAACAGGAAGAAGAAAGAGAAATTTTAAGACAGAAAATTTTAGAGGAGAAACGTATTGCTGATGAGGAAAAACAACGTCAAGAACAGGAGTTAATCCAAAAAAGACAAGAGTTTGTTGAGAAGAGCAAGAATAAGCTGGTATTTGATGAAATTTCAGAAGAAAAGACACATAAAAGAGGCCGTGGAAGAAAAACACAAGATGATTATATTTATGATGGCTCCAGTAGTGGTGAAGGGGGTGAGCCTAAAAAGAAAAGAAAACGGCCTCTTAGTGGTTCTGAAGGAGTTGAAGGTGCTGATGGAGAAAAGAAAAGGAAGAAAAAGATCCATCGTAAAAGGAGAGGAAAACCACAAGATGATAGCGAAGATGAAGAAATGTCTCAGAAAGAACGTAAACGTAAGAAACCTTCAAAACGTCAAGAAAGCAAAAAGTCCAAGAAGGTGCTGGATGATGGCTTGACAGCAAAACAACGAAGTAGAATTGTTTCAAAAGCAACAATTTCATCAAGTGATGACTCCGACAGTGATGACAAAAATAAAAATAAAGAACAAGAAGGTAGTGCCAGTAATGAAGATGCAAGAAATGCTAGTAAAAAAGATGTATTATCCAATAGTGAAAGTGGTTCTGATAGTGATGTTAAAAAACCTAAAAACAAAATAGCTTCTGATTCTGATAATGGTTCTGAAAAGGAAAAAAAGCACAAGAGACGAAAAGTGGTTTCTTCTGAGTCCGATGAAGAGAAATCGGAAAGGTCGAACAAATCTAATGATGAGAGGGACAGGAAATCTTCTGAGAATGAATCTGATAATGAAAGATCAGAAAAAGATTACAGTGTTTCAGATAAACACCATTCAGATGATGATGGTGCTTCTGTTAGAAGAGACACTGATGACGAAGGTGCTTCTGATAAGCATGGCTCAGCTGATGAAGATAGTGGTTCAGTTAAATCAGCAAAAGAGCAAAATGATTCAGATAATTCTGATGAGGAACAACATGTCCAAGAGCAATCTGATAAAGAAGAAAATGACTCTGAACATTCTGAGAAAGAAGACAATGCCTCTGACCATTCTGAAAAAGACGACAATGCCTCTGCATCTGAAGAATCTGGAAAAGAAAATGTATCAGAGCATTCAGATGAAGAGGAGAATGCTACAGACAGGTCTGAGAAACATAATTCAGATGATGAATCAAGAAAGGGGGATGATGTCGAATCTGGCAGTGAAGGAAGGTCACCACAAAACAGCCCTGTTGGATCTGAAGAGAATGCCCAAAATAACTCCAGTGATAGTGACTGATTGGTTGATATTGAAATTTTAGCTGTGTGAAAGTGACAGGTAATTGTAAGATGTTTTTTGATCCTGTAATTTTTTAGGGAATTCTAAAATACAAGTATATCCTTTGGCACCTTGTAATCCTTAGTTATGATATTTTGCTGATCCCAAACTTTATACTAAGCAGTTGTTTAATATTTTATTGCATACTGGTTGAATTAAGTGAAAATTTAAATGTAATTTTTTTGTTAAGTGAATTCATGGCTATAAGTAAATCCCATTCTAAAGAATGATAAAACCCTGACTATAGCTGGATGATTATCTACAAGCAGTAGTAACCTTAATTAGTGTTACTTAAACTAATAATTTAATCAAAATTACAGTGAAATAAGTTAACTGAAATTATTTACCATTTTTGAGCATACCAACAGTTGATTAAAATTATGATTAAATTAATTTTCACAAAAATAACTAACTAATCAAATTGATTTTTTGCTTATTTTTTTATTATTCTAATTAGTTAAGTAATTGAAATATTGTTATTTGTTAATCATGAAGTTACATGATCATTTGTCTGTGCTCTGCCCAATTGTAGCCTTACTGTTATTTTCTTTTTTTAGCTTCTAGTTTGTTTTGGTGATTACATTGAGTAGAGGGGAAGACAGCTGGTTTGTAGCACATGCTACTGACTGTTTTTTCTTTGCCTTGTGGTAACTGCTAACTTGTATATTATTTGTTGTTGTTAGATCTCTAACTAGAGGGAAGGTAACTGTCTATCAGAAACTACTGCCAACTTTATATTTTGTTTGCTTGTGTATACTATGGTTTTAAAACCAGTGTATTAATTGAATAACTGAATGTAACCAGTTAATGGGGCTGCCAGTTAATCAAATAGCAAATGCTACTAATTACTCAGCTCTAACTTTAGCAGATGTTCCTGTCTTCTACAGGGAACATAAGTTTGGGAAAGATTCTATCCTATAGCATGTATGGGGTATTAGTTTTAAAATGGAAGGCCAGTTTGAATAATCATCTACTTGAACTAGATTTATTTAATCTATAAAGAGATGTTTGAACATATCACTTTGATCTTAATGATAACAATGCCTAGTTTGGAAGACAGAACTCAAATGTTTTCGGCACTTTTAATGCTGAAAAGAAATATTCATTTAATATTTTTAAAGAATCTTGAAATAATAGATATTATATTTGTTACTTGCAGTTAGAATTCTAATAATATCAGGTGTTCATATATGACTGTATTAGACATAAGTGTGTTAGTAATGAGGTCCTACTAAATATCAAGAAAGTGAAGTATGTGGAGAAGCTGTGAAGCTGTAATTCATAAATATATGAAATAAAGCAATGAATTTGTTATTCAAATTATGTTTTTTTAAAGTTAGAAATGCATTTGAATTACAAATGAATTCAACATAAAGTATTATTTATGCACTGAGACCCATTATTGTAAACAAATGAAATCTGTAAAGAAATATTGTAGGTTTCAAAAAGTTTAATTTGTAAGCTATAGTAAGGAAATACAGTGGTACCTCAGTTCTTGAACTTAATCCGTTCCAGAAGGCTTTTCAAAAACCGAATCAATTTTTCCCATAAGAAATACTGTAAATTAAATTAATCTGTTACAGACCTCCAAAAATTATGCAGTATGAAGCATTTAGGTAAAATATTGCTTATTTATACCTGTATAATAATACTTACATGCATAAAGTCAACCACAAAAACTATAAACACAATTAAAAAAAAAAAACAATAAATGAAAATTTAACTGCTCTTTACCTGTGCTGAGGAGAGCTGATGGCACAAGTGAAACGTGGTGAGGAACATGGAGAGTAGGAGGGTTATTATTGTTTGGAAGTCCAGTCACCTTCCATTAAAATGTCAGGTAACTCTCCTTCTGGGGTTTTTTCTCTTTTGTCTCTTTGCACCGCTACAACTTGCTTGAGACTTGCTGGACCTATTTCTCACTAAAAACTTTATTTTTCTTAAAAACCCTCAGGTTCTCAGAATTGTACACAAGCAAAGGCTTAAGTTTTAAGTCCCCATTTGCATTACTACATAACCGTAGAGTTAGCCTGTCCTTCATTGGATTGTGTCCTAGCAGTGACTTCTCCTCCTTGGTGATGTAAGTCCTCTTTGGAATTTTCTTCCAAAAGAAGCCTGCCTCATCACAGTTGAACACTTGTTGGGGAATAAAGCCCTCAGCTTCTACATAGTCCTTAAATTCCCTAACACATTTATCAGCAGTGTCTTTGTTAGAACTGGCACCCTCGCCACACTATGTATGCCAGTTCTCTTCCTAAATTTTTCAAACCACCTCCTACTAGCTGTAAAGGCATCACTTGTATCAGCACTCATTCCAGAGGTGTTTTTTCAGGAGGTCAGCATGCAACTGCTTTGCTTTCTCACAAATGATGGTCTCGGAAATGCTATCACCAGCTAACTGTTTTTCGTTTATTCAAATCAACAACAGTTTTTCTACCTCTTCCATTGTTTGTGATTTTTGTTTTGTAAGCACTGTCACTCCTTTTGCAACATCAGCTCCTTTGATGACCTCTTTATTTTTCAGTATGGTGCAGACTGTAGACTTTGCCAGACCAAACTGTGTAGCAAGGTCAGACACGCGAACACCACTCTCATACTTTGCTATGAGATCTTTTTTCACCTCTATTGTGGCTCTAACAACTTTTCTTTTTAGTTTGCTGCTTTCATTATCCTTCTTTAACCCCATGGTGGCTTATTTAATCAGAATATTTAGAAGAAAAAGGAGAAAAAAAAAAAAGCAGATTTTAGCGGGGATGTGGACTGAGCAACAGGTGCTGTTAAAATGTTTTGGACAAGCTTGGCGTAGGCCGAAAATGGTCAAAGGGTCGTTTGGGTCATCAGTTGGGTTATTTCAGGGGTTCGGGCCACAACAGCTTGGTTCTGGAATTGAGTTTATATGTGACAACCGAGACATTTTTTTTCTCAAACAATATGTTTAAAAACCGAGTTGTTTGAGAAGGGGAGTCATTCGAGAACCAAGGTACTATTGTATTGAAATTTCTGTGTGTATTATATATACTTCACAATAATGTTAAGCCTAATGGTATTTTTATGGTTTGTTTACCTAAGCCTTGCAGAGGGTACAGCCAGTTAAAGTTTGTCATAGATTCTCTTTTCAGTTTCACCTTTGACATTAACATTACCAAAAGTTACCCTCATTTAGCTATATCCTTTATGTCTAAAACAAGTTTTAGAAACTTTTTAATATCAGTTTTAGGTTTGTTATATTTTGTACACTATATAATTAGTAGAATCATAACATGAAGATATTGATTATGTGAAATGTTTTTCACAGTATGTTATTTTGCAAATTGTTAACAACTTTAGCCAAAATATCAAGTTCATTAATTGTTAGATTGTCTTTTATGGTACACGATATTGGATACTTAGCTCTATTGATACTTTTTTATTGGTATATCTGATCCATGTTGATAAGTTAACATGCAGCTTGACATCCTGTTAGAAAAACAAATCTATCATAATTAGACTTTAGTCTGTCTTTTTCTAAATCTTAAGTATGTGTCCTCTTGTTTATCTTCAGAATATAGCACAGAGAAATAGGGGGACTATGTTGTTGATTTCCAAAATAATCTTGTAAAATAAGGTTGGCCCCTAGTGAAACAGCACAAAGTCTTTGAATTTACAACTCAAAAACTAGATCTTACCCATCCTATCACTTATAATGTTTTTCCATCTTCTAAATCATTCTAGTAGCCCTCTTCTAAAATTTTTGCAATAAGTCAACATTCTTTCTTAGAAAACCAGTTGCTTTACTAATACCTTTTCCTTGTGTTTTTAAGATAATTTTATATTAACGTACATTATTTTACACTTTCTGCAAAATACGGCTAAATTCTCACATCTCTGTAGGTCATAACATATCAGCCCTAGGAAAATATTCTCCTCTGTAGATCTAAACATTTTAACTTAAGAAAAGCACCTATTTTATTAAATCATGATATCTTAATTTTAGAAAAGCATCCCTAAGTGAGAAGAAACTCAAATTAAACTAACAGATTGGTCCTTTGAATTCTCTTCAACCAAAATATCAGAAGTAATTTATATACAACTCCTCACCACTGTATACCTATCTGTGATTTAAGATAATTCAGAGTATAAAAATATAATATAAAAATCTGAGAACTTGTGTGAAGAACTTGCCTATATCAGGCTCCTAACTTAAACTTGTTTGTATTAATTTCAGCAATTGAGCACTGATATCAATCTTTTTTTGTTTCACCACTCCTATAGACCACTTGAAGTAATACTGTCTAAATTCTGTTGATTTGTAACACCTGGATCACATTTCATCTTATTTTTCTATTCTTCAGAGAAAACAAGACCAAGACTTTAAACATCCTGATATTTTAAACATCAAAGAACCAAATACCATTCTAGAGGCCTATCTTTACCTTCTTCACCAATTATTGATATTCTTTCTGTATTAAGAGGACCTAAAGTACATCTGCTACAACAAATGAAGCTTAACTGGAATTTTGTATAAGTTATGGTACCTTCCTGCTTTTAAATTAAGAATTTTATTTGTTTACAGCTTAAACACTGAAAGAAATGGGAAAATATTTTTGCTGTTTACATTATTGTTTATCACAGAAGTTAAAATTATTTGCTCTTTTAATTGTATTTAAACTCACATTATAAAATTACCTTATTCTTCTTTTGTACATTATCATCAATGTATCTCAGACAAAAAGTAAATCCTTGTCAAATCTTCATACACTAAGTACACATTTTAAGACTTTCTAGTTCTTGTTATTGACTTGTTTTTTTTTCACATTCTGGGGCACTCATTAAACTAGGCACATTTTTCTGTTTGGATTTTTCTAGCATTTCAGTGTCATGTTACATAATAAAATCCAGTTTTAATGTACAGTATATCATTTCATAAATGTATGCATGAAGGACTGTATCAAAGGGTATGTTTTGATCTTTGATTTGTAAAACATTAAAATAGTATCAAGCTGAATAATTTACTAGTGACTGACACCATAGATACTGGTTTATATTTGATTGAAAATCATATTTTGTAGATAATCTGTACAAATGAAATGGAAGATTCATGCATATTTTAAAAATATATAGAATGATAATCATATTTTTATAACTTATATAAATCGAAGTACATACTGTTTATGTACTTGCTTTTGATACTGCTAGTAATACTCGTACATTATTTTACTGCAGTCAATTAAAGGAATTACAGGTGACTTTGGGAAAGCAAAGTATTATTAACAGTCAGTGTTCCAAACAGTTAGCAGTCACAATTACAGTATATTGTTGATCAATTAAACATAACAGCAAAACAGGACAGAGTAACAGTTTGGAAGTAAATTGGTGTTTTCAACTATAACAAAAAATTCCTTTTTACACAACATGTAATAATAAACAATGTATTGGAAATTGTAATAGTATACTCAAAGTAAAAGAAGGAGTGGCAGTGTTTGTATGGAAAGGTATCTTATTAAATTAAAGTTGCTTACAGTAGGTACCTAAACTTATTAGTTATCATTTCAACATCAGTGTTTAGTCTTCTGTAGGATGTTAGCTTATAATTTTTTCACATTTATTCCATCATTGTAAGAGTACTATTATGAATAAAACATACACTGAATATCTACTATATGTTTTATTCAACAGACCCCTTATTGTAGGTTCCTCCCAGTGTTATGACATGCTGCTCTCGTGCATGCAACAGCACTATATAATATAGAGGTGCTATGTATGAATGATTAGAGGATTTTAATGCAGCAACAACAATTATACAAATCAAAGACTTATCTTCTTCACCTTTTGAAAGTTTAAAAGTATTTTAAAGTTTCCAGCTTGCAAGCAAACATTTGAATACAACTATAGTGGAAGTGTTCTGTTAGAGTTTTCATGATGGAAATTTTAACATTTTTATTTGTGCTGTTTCTGGTTTAATATTTCATTCTCTGACACTCACAAATGTCATTTTGTGGATTTATGTTTCAAATTTAATTTAGTCTTGAAAATAATATGTTCTTTATTGGATGATAAAGCAACTAAATCTGTATGAAAATTATCAAACACTAGCAGTGTATAAATGAATTTTTTAAATTATACATAAATTATCAAATTAGTTGTTTGAGGCTAAATTATCAATGTTAATAAGCAAATGCAACTGTGGTTGACAACATAGCAGAAAATTCCTTAAAGTTGTAATTTTCACAAACATGCAGGAGTAAAAAATATTGAGTATCTACCATTTTGAAAATTCATCTGTCATTGGTAGTGGTACATGTACCACTGATTGATTTACTGTTCCTTAGTGTTAACATCTAGTGTCATTAACTTAAGTCATATTTAAACAGTTATTTTCAAAACACATTTTAGTTGAAATTTTAAGTATCTACAGTTACTGTGACAATAAATCTATTTTCAATTACTTTTACAGGCTGAAAAATAAGAAACTGGACTTAACCTCCAGGAAGAGGACTGTGTTTCTAAATGTTGCATCATTTATCTCAAATGTACAAACTTAAGACATTTTTTACAGTTTGTGTCATCTTTAATATATGATTACTTGGATTTTTGATGTACAGTCCCATTAAGCTCTTTGGGAAGTAGATATGTATCTATGAAACAGTAATGACTAATTGGTAATAATTGTATATTCTGGTTCCTTTTCTGAATATGTAATGACAAATGTTGCAAGAGAAAAGGGACATTGGTATGAATGTTTATTCTTGGAACCTAATTTGTCTTTTTAAAATCTTGTACTTGTGTTCTCTTGTCCTGTTATTTTCACAACATAGCAAAATGAAATGAGAGGCTTTTATCTTAGTGATCCCCTGAATAATGTTTTAAACGTCAATTAAATCATCTTGTACTCATCTTTTCTCTAGAGAAAATAAAATCTTAACCTGTCTCTGTAAACCCTCCCATTGTCCTCACTGCCTTTCTCTAAATTTTTTCCAGTAAGTCAGTATTCTTAGATAAGGAAACCAACACTGTATGCAGTATTCCAAATGAAGCCTGATTTGTATAAAGAAGGAATAATATTTTTAAAATTGTGATGAACATGTAGATAAATATACTAAAATTCTTTTGGGCCTTATTGCTGGTAACAAAGCACTGTTTTGATGGCTTGAGCGACTTTATCGACTACTGTGCTAAAATAACTTTTTTCATTCTTGCTGTTGATTGGGTTCCCATCTATTATAAAACTGTGAAAGTAATAATTTAAAACATGAGAATTAGTATATTATATATATCCTATTCCAATTTGGTAGTTGTGATACACTAAACATGACAAGTATGTAATGGTATTTCAATTTCTTAAGAATCCATGTCACAAAACTGTTTTCTTAAATTATTAAGCTTGAAGTTTACAAATTTAAAAATAGGTTTATTTTGGAAGCATTTTATTTTATTCTTTGTCCTAAAAGAATTTTTAAACTTTAAAAATTAAATTAAAATTTGATTTGAAAGATAAATTATTTGAATGAATCTTGTAAATTTTAATACTGATAGTTCTTTCTGTTTAAGCAGTATTCAAAAGTTGATCTTCTGTGTGTTTGACTGATAGTTTAATGTTGAATCTTATTCAATTGAAATGATTTATGATGCTTCTGTAGTTTCTTTGTTTCAACTGAAAGTAAATAATGAGCATTTTGACATTAAATAAGGGAAGTTGTATAGCTGTCATCAAAGATGTTTTAAAATTAAGTTCTGTTAAAGAAATTTACCTTTATTTAGATATCTTTTCAGTGTTTTATAAAAAAAAATATAATACAGCTTATTGTTTGCTTAAAAATAAATTATAGATTGTAGAGAAAATGTTTATATGTTGTGCTATGTTTAAGGAAAGCATTGCTAGGTTAAGTAATACTTACCGAGTACAAATTAATGAGTGGCTTTGAATTTTAATAATGAAAATAAAAAACTGTTCTTTGTTGCATTATTACCTTTTGTTGAAGCTTATTTGAGGAAAACAACTCTATATATGTTTCATAAAAAAAATTACTTGTTTTAATAAGTAAAAATATATATGGATAAGGAAATAGTAATTTCATTAATTGTAAATTTGTTGCTTAGTTTTTTTTTCTTGTCTTCCTAATTGCTTTTTTTTTTTAATTTGGCAGGAAAAGTCAGTATTTAATATTTAAAATAGAAAAGCTGAGTAAAACTGATATTAAGGGGAAGTACATAGTAATAGAAATATATTGCTAGAAGTTGTCACAAATGCTAATGTTTAATTTAAATTTTAATGATGTAAAACCAATACAGATTGAGGAAATGTAATTGTGTTTGTAATATTAACACTGTAATACAGTAAACAAAATTGTGAAACTGATGGATGTATCAGGTGCTTTGCTTCTTAATTTATCCATAATTTTTTTTTCAAGTTCCTTGATAATTTTCTATCTTTGTGTTAATGTTAAAGTAGCTTATTCTGTACTTTGTATGATATAATTTGAGAACATGGATTATAGTAATATTAATATTAGAAATCAATAATTGCATGTCATTATAGTTCAGGAATGCCATACTCACTGTTCTTAGAATTTTGCACATAATTCATTAAGTGTCCTGTAAACAGTTAACATTCTGTATTGAATCTGTAAGTGAATTCTTCCTTGTAGATGTTAGATAAGGTTTGCTACAAAAGAAATAAAAGAACACTTGTATATTTGTATGGAAATGTTGAGACATCTTGGAGCTTGTTTATACATTCTTATATAAACAGGTTCCAAGATATCTCAACATTTCCATATAAAAGAAATAAAAGAACACTTGTATATTTGTATGGAAATGTTGAGACATCTTGGAGCCTGTTTATACATTATTTTCATAATACAACTGTACATATAAACAACTGAAAATAAAGCATATGTTCTGCAATTTGAATATTTAAAATTTGTATCCTTAGTAAGTTTGCTTGTGTAATCGGTATTTGTGTTGCTTGTATTATGCACTGACAAATAAATCTAGGTTTGTGCATTAATGTTTTTTATTCTACAAAAGTAATGATTATACCATAGCCTTTGTCTGATTGAAAATGCATTTTTTTTCTTTCTTGACTATTATATTTTATATATATTTACACTGATAAATATTTCAAAATGTATCTGCAATATGTTATCAGGTTTTAGTTTTATTTAGCAACACAAGTCTTCATTCTTACAAATTTTGTGTACTGTGGCTTATTAACTTGTACATATGTGAAATTTGTAACATATTTGCAATTAGAAAAATTCCTAGTAATTATCTATTTCAACATTTACTTATGAATGTAAAATAAGCAGTATATTGAAACTTTGCTGAAACATTAAGTATAAAGAGTATCCAAAAGATAAGTTACACATTGATTAGCTATTATCAAGACTCCTCTTTACACATGTTTTCATATGCAGAATGGACTGTTTAGATGATGACATAGCATAATGGGAGGTGTTGATAACATTTAGGTTTAAAAAACAACAACAAGTCCTCTCTTAGTGTTGCTCCATTGTGATATGCTGACATTTTATCTATTTTTTGATCAATTATTCATACAGAAAAACCTCATATGATGATTTTCATTAAATTTGTCGCCTTCTGGCTAGAGATTCATTTTATGGATGTTGTCAGTAACGTTTTGTTTTATTGAGAAGAATTTGTTCTCAAGATTCTCTGGTCTGATAAGAATGAAATATAGCTTTTCCTCATAAATTGACCACCATAAAAATGGGGACTTAATACAGAGCACCCTGTACTTATAGTTAAATGTGGAGGTGGTTTGATCATGATATGGGAGTATTTCTAATGATGCAGTAAGTGCAAGAGAGCCAACAACAAGCAATAAACAATGCCAATAACTTTTGGAAACTAATGTAACTCAAGGGTTCTGGTCACCAATTTGTTGGGAGTGTAGTGGATAACGTATACCAAATTGTTCAGTGGTTATCCCATATTTCTCAGAGATGGATGGGCCCTGATATGTGGCTCTCAGAGTATGTATATATACGTAAGTGTGGGAAATGGAATTCCTGGTTTATACATAAACAGCTGTAACATTAGTAGATCTTATAGTGTATACAGGATGCTTGAAGTGCAACTATATCTGACCTAGACTTTATTCCGCAAATGGAAGTAAACTATGCACGTATGGAGCTATATCTTGGTTATTACGTCTTAGAGGCATTTCTCACAGATTGAAGATAGTTGTGTATGGTAACCTTGGTTATTGCATCAGCACTCATGGGATTGATTTACTGCAGAGCTTATCTTAGTTCTACTTTGCAGCTAGTCAGCAACTGTTCTTTATGAGAGTTAGATTATGTTAGCTAGACCATATACAGGAAGAATGGACTGCACGAGTGTATGTGGGAAAGGAAGTCGTAATTTATCCTTGTGCACTGATGTAAAGTCGTACAAGAAATAAGCTGTTTTATGTTCAGAAAGCAAGCATGAACTTTAACAGTTGTCTGTTTAAGGAGAGAGGAAATTCCAGCTGTTCTACAGTTATGTATGACCAGTTAACTATTTTCATGCTGGAATAGTCATTGACATGGTGAGTGAAGCACACAAATAGCTGAAGCTAGTGGCAACATTAGGGTTTTATCCATTACATCCCAAGTACAGTACTACCAACACAATTAAGTTTGTTACTTAAGAATTGTACCACAATTCTAATGGCAGAAACTCTACAAAAGACTAATTGACTGAACTTGTTGATGTATTTGTGGAACGAGATGGTTGATTGGTTTGAGCAAGTGTCATACTGATAAAGGTGATGTCCATCCAATTAACTCTCCTGAAAAGTTGTGAATATAGCTAGTTCTGGGGTATATTAGATGTTAACGAATGAGACTGTACGATATTTGGAGATTTCTCGGTCATCTTTAGTAGTAAAAGTAGGAAGGTACACTCAAGCCATGTATTGATTTTAGATGAGTGAATGTAATATTTTATATTATCTTTCCTAGGCCCGGCATGGCCAAGCTTGTTAAGGCGTTCGGCTCGTAATCCGAGGGTCGCGGGTTCGAATCCCTATCGCACCAAACATGCTCGCCCTTTCAGTCGTGGGAGCGTTATAATGTGACGGTCAATCCCACTATTCGTTGGTAAAAGAGTAGCCCAAGAGTTGGCGGTGGGTGGTGATGACAAGCTGCCTTCCCTCTAGTTTTACACTTAAATTAGGGACGGCTAGCGCAGATAGCCCTCGAGTAGCTTTGCGCGAAATTAAAAAACAAATATATTATCTTTCCACTACCATAAAGAACTGAATGTCTTGATGCATTGAAAAGGGCTTGATGGTTTAGTACATTGTGCCTGATATTAAGATACTGAAAAATCAAGCTTTCAGCATAAGAGATGGGTTATTTCAGTTTATCTTCAGGTTACGTAGCCCGTGTAATGTGCCTGCCAATTCTCAGAGGCTAGTGGAGCTTTAGCTGAAAGGATTTCAATGTGAGAAATGTCTGATCTATGTTAATGATGTCTTAGTATTTTGTTACACATTCGACTCTGTGACTGAAAATTTGAAAATGACATTCCAGTAGATAGACTGGAACCAGAAGAATGGGCATGGACGTGGAATTTACTGTTGATATTGTAAGTAGAGGAGGAATCTCCATAGATTATACTAATACAACTGCAGTGCAAAGTTAGTCTCATCCTGTAACCAAGAGAAAGTCTTCACAGCGCTTGCATTGTATTACAACTGGTTTATGGCCAAATTCTAGATCACCACACCATTATAAGTTCTCATAAAAATATGTATTTCACATGAAATGATCGTTAGGAAGCACTAACATTCCTGAAACCTTACATTAAGCATTTCACCTGAAATACATTTCAACTTTATGAAAATTGACAATGGCAAGGTGTGTGTGCATTTTCTCATAGCTAAACTACATTGGCCTATCTGCTGAGCCCATCGAGGGGAATTGAACCCCTGACTTTAGCATTGTAAATCCATAGATTTACCGCTGTATCAGCGGGGGGCCAATAACGTGGTAATATACAAGTTAACCTGAAGAAGGCTTTGGTGGAAGACCCAGTGCGGTAATGTAACTTAATTGTTGGCTCCCAATGCTAGGGCCCAGCATGGACAGATGGTTAAGGCACTTGAGTCGTAATCTGACGGTCACTGGTTCGAATACCTGTCACGCCACACATGCTCACCCTTTCAGCCGTGGGGGCGTTATAATGTAACGTTGGTAAAAGAGTAGACCAAGAGTTGGCGGTGGGTAGTGATAACTAGCTGCCTTCCTTCTTGTCTTACACTACTAAATTAGGGACGACTAGCTCAGATAGCCCTCTAGTCGCTTTGCGCGAAATTCAAAACAAAACAAACCCAATGCTAGTGGTAGTGGAATCGGTGCAGGACGAAGTGGAACGTTTTGGTGTGTATGCTAGTTATACACTCATGTTTTGAAACAGATACTGTACAATAAAGAAGCAAATGCTCAGAGTTGTGAGCTTCTTGAAACACCATCGTGTCAGTGGTTGTTTGGTAAAAAATCCACTATTTGAGTAGATAATACACCATTGAAATAGTTAATGAGATTTAAAACCCCACATGAGATAACAACACTCTAGAAATATTATTTACCTATAATTGTCAATACAATATCATCCGGGATGCAACACAGAATTGTTAATAAGTATTAGATAAGTTCACTAGATAACAGTATATTTTCTCAAAATATCAATTGTAAAGTAGTAATAAATCTTACTAATTGAGCCAATATAAAACGAACAGCCATTGTTAGATATCGAAAACAATGCGTGTATAGTTGTTACTTGCAAAAGGATGATGACCACTACTAGATCACAGAACTGATGCTGAAGAAAAAGTTCTAAACTATACTATATGTTACAGACCAGATTGACGAAATGCAACGTTCTTTAGCACTCACGAAACCTCCCATTTACTCAGGATGACTTGCGATTGTCAGTGATTGGTTATTTTCATTACAACATACGCCAAGCCCTAACCTCTCTATACATATATCGCCTCAACAACCATTGAAAAATACTGGTATTTACATTCTTACGTAACTCATATTAAGCAATGTTCTTCCCAGTTCGTAACAGATATTATTCATTTCCAAAAACAACAAAGATGAAATGATAGAGGATCTACTTTAGAGCTTTTCAATCATATGCTCTACGAAATCTGCTCGTATTCAGATTAAAAAGGAATTCAAAATACATATTACAGTATTTCAAGTAGATAAAAACAGATGATGTACACCACACATTTTCAGCAGCTATCTAGATAATATTTCATAAGATTAGGATAGCTTCAGAGAATTAATTTATTTTTAATTTCATGTAATAAACTAACAGTGCAAAATAATCATCGTAAGTATAATATAACTTTTAAAAGTGTATCTAATTTTGAACATGATCATCCATAAAATTTAAGGAAAATAAATGTAAGTCGTTATTAATAAACTATATCTATCTAGGAAGTTTTAAATGACATTTTAAACTCCTATCGTGTATCTTGTTATCAAGTATCAGTTCTAAACGTTGCCCAAAACCTCTTAGATATATGCAGTTTGTTAACAACGCCTTTCAATTATTGTGTCTAAACCTTCTCTCAAACAAGAAGCTATTACTTAGAAACACATTAAACGCTAATCATTTGCACTTGAGATCCACATAATCAAAATAAAACGTGTGAATAAACATACACTGCTGGCCAAAATCTTAAGGCCAATGAACATAACGAAAAAATATGCATTTTTCGTTGTTAGACTCAACCACTTATTTGAGTGGAGCTTCGAAAGATGAAAATAAGAAAAGGGAAAATAAAAATAAAAAACTTTTTAGCATTTAATATGGAAAATGTGAACACTATGAAATTAGTTTAAATACTAGCTGGTCAAAAGTTTAAGACCATACCAAAAAAGAAGTCCTAAACAGGGTAGGAAATGCCCAACAAGAGGTCTCAGTAGTGAGTTGCACGACCGTCATTGCGAATAACTTCAAACATTCGCTTTGGCATGGTCGATATAAGCGTTTGCAGAAGGCTGGCTGGAATGTCATTCCAAGTGGTGAAGATGGCTTCACGAAGATCATGCACAATTTGGAATTGATGTCCATTTCTATAAACTTCCCTTGCCATCCATCTCCAAACATTTTCAATGGAGTTCAGTTTGGGCGAAGACGCTGGATGATCCAAAGGAATCACGTTATTCGCCATGAAAAACGTCCTTTGTACTGCGAGCATTGTGGATTGTAGCGTTGTCCTGCTGAAAGATCCAGTCATTTCCACACAAACGAGGGCCTTCCATCAATAAGGATGCTCTCTCCAACATGCCAATGCAGCCAGCTGCTGTTTGACGCCTCTGTATAACCTGAAGCTCCATTGTTCCATGGAAGGAGAAAGCACCCCAGATTAGGATAGAACCTCCTCCACTGTGTCGTGTAGAAAATGTCTCCGGTGGGATATCCTTATCGTGCCAGTAACGTTGGAAGCCATCTGTTCTCATCAGAGAACAAAACCTTCATACACTTTTCTACATCCCATTTTTGGTGCTTCTCAGCAAAGTTTAACCGAGCTGCTTCGTGGTGTGGAAGGAGGCGTGACCTTTGAAAACGTTTACGGTTTTTTAAAGCCTTTTTCTCGTAGATGCCGTCTTATTGTTCTTGAGCTGCATTCTGCGACCGTAAGGACCTTAATCTGGTTCGATAATCGCCTGGTGTCTTGCCGGACAACCCATTGAATTCTCCTGTTCAACGCCGGGGAAATTTTCTTGGGCCGACCACTTGAAATTCTTGTTCCGTATCCCTCAGGGTCTTTTAAGAAATTTCCAACAGCAGTTTTACTGCGCCCATCTCACCAGCGATGGCACGTTGAGAGAGATCTTGCTTTTGCAGCTCGACAATTCTGCCACGTTCAAACTCTGTCCAATGTAACACAGATGTCAGTGGGAGATGTTGACAACGCTAATGCTTGAACACAAATGACTAAATTTCGTTACGTGTTTACCGATTAACACTTCGTTTCAGTATGGTCTTAAACTTTTAACCAGCTAGTATTTAGGCTAATTTCGTAGTGTTCACACTTTCCCTATTAAATGCTAAAAAAGTTCTTTATTTTTATTTTCTCTTTTCTTATTTTCATCTTTCGAAGCTCTTCTCAGATAAGTGGCTGAGTCTAACAACGCAAAATGCATATTTTTTCGTTATGTTTATTGGCCTTAAGATTTTGGCCAGCAATGTATATATAATTATTTTATAAGTATCCTCCCAGTTGCAGAGCGGTATATCTCTGAAATTGTACAGCTAGAAACCGGATTTCGATAACCGTTGTGGGCAAACACAGACAACCCATTGTGTTGCTTTGTGCTTAACTTCAAACAAACAATGTTGTAAATATATTTTATTTTATTTTTTAATTTAGATGTTTACGAGAGGGAGCACAGTATGTTAAAATCAAGGAAGTTTTTAAAAATAGTTCAAGAATACCTGGAATATCGGTGAATTTTAATAATCGAAGGACTATAAAATATCTAGAAATAATGCTACATTATAAAGTTGAGAATCAATGAAGCTTTGGAATAATTTTCAGTTCGTTCAGGAATTAAAATAGTAGATAAGTATTCGGAACAGTGTTAGTTATAACGTGCATACAATTGATTGGTTAATTAACCGTGAAATTTTACAAAAGGTTTATCTGTATGTTTATCATAGTACAATGAGCAAGTAAATTTCTGTTGAAAGCGAAAGCGTTATTTGTGAACTTAGGCCTACCACTATGCACAAGTGATAGTATCTAGTTACAAACTTTAATGAAAGAAATAAACTAATTTGTTATCATTATGCAGACTGGATTTCACATTATTTTCCCTAAATAATAAATTTGAAAAAAACAACAAAAACTGTTCAATAATAATATATTTGCAACAGTTGTAAGTATTTGTGCATTTACAGAAACGCACATCTTATATAGAAGCATTTCACTTATCTATACTATTTATTAGTAATATTTTATGAACTCAAACAGTTCAGAACGAAGAATACTGAATGATTACTTAGAAAGGTTCAGTTAATTAGGTAAAAACATCAAATGTAAATCTACATTAATTATGAAAGAAATACTTTATTATTATTATTAAACATATACCGTAAGCACTAACATCAGAAATAAGAAAATATTTGTAATACATGATACAAGAAAATGTGGAGTTTTAGAAGTCATAGGTTATGTACTTATTATATATAAGAAAGCTAAAATAGTTATTTAATATCAATTTTACGAGCTACAAAAAAAAACTGTGCACTACAGTGGTCTTTTTAGCTTGATTACTTGTGTGTTTCAGAGATTTTCGCGCCAAGCTACACAGGGTCTGTCTACGAACAGACATTTCTCAGTTAGAGCTGATAAACTAGACGTAAGTCAGCTACTACATTCTGACTGAAGGGTAGAATTTGATCAAATTTTTATAAGTTTGTTTTTTGGAATTTCGCACAAAGCAACTCGAGGGCTATCTGTGCTAGCCGTCCCTACTTTAGCAGTGTAAGACTAGAGGGAAGGCAGCTAGTCATCACCACTCACCGCCAACTCTTGGACTACTCTTTTACCAACGAATAGTGGGATTGACCGTCACATTATAACGCCCCCACGGCTGGGAGGGCGAGCATGTTTTGGCGCGACTCGGGCGCGAACCCGCGACCCTCAGATTACGAAGCGCACGCCTTAACGCGCTAGGCCATGCCAGGCCTCAAATTTTTATAATGTAACCACAGCTCCAAAATGCAAAGTGCATTTTTATGATAAAGTGTCGCAAACTATGAATTATTTTATTCACAGTACAAATGTAATACGTAGGCATACTATATTTTTCTTTTCCCTTTGTTTTGTAAAGTGAATTTTAAATTTTAAATGTATGTAATTTTGACACGGAACATTTGTCAAGAAAGAAGTTAAATTTCTTTCACCCTGCCACCAGGGGCAGAACTCACAACACTAGAAACTGGGTTTTGACACACAGATAGCCTATTGTGTAGCTTTGTGCTTAACTTCAAAACAAACAAAAACACTCCCCCAATTTCTTCTTTTCGTGTCTTTGAATAAATAATAATAAATATTCAAACTTTGTTTTATATTCAGTCTCTTTGTTTTATAATTCATTTAAAGTCGGAGACTTTAGTTTAACCCTGCATAACATTTTATATCGAATTTCTTGTTATTCTGCCGAACTTACCCAATTATTCCGAAGAAAAATCCAAGAACCTGACAATAACAAACAAGTCAAGCCTAAACCTTCTTTTATAACTTTTGTTCATGTTATTAAACACCTTTTCAGAGATAGTATTTTGTATTCTTCTTCTTCTATTCAGCCAATACAATGATCGTATTTGAAGAGCTTTTTCCACAGTTAATATTTATTGTGAAAAAGTAACTTTATTTTATGTTTAAAATATCTGTTACGATGTAAATAAATATCGGGTGCAAAAAGGTGCTCTTGACAATTAACATAATTTTAATAATCGAAATATAGATATTAGAGCCAGTTTTAACATCTTATAACATGGGTATCGAGGCACGTTTGTACAATGCTTAGATTATAATTTCACAAACTTTCATAAAACTAATACTTGTTAAATAAAATAATAAAAAAGTATTTTATTTCTACACTGAAAGAGAATAGAAAAAATAATTAAGTAAAGAAAATATCAAACTATTAAATGAAGCATTAACTGTAACAACTGTGTTGTTTTAAGCGGAAAAGCTAATTTTGATTTCAAGTTTAATGAAGGTCAGATGCACATCAGGTTAAACAGTTAGACAATGACCAGCCCAAAGGTTTGTGTTGTTAAGCGTAAAATTACATAATGGGCTGTGCTCATCACGAGTGTCAAAACCCAGTTTATAGAGAAATTATCCCTCAGATTTACTGCTGAACCACTGCGGGGGATAGGGAAACGATTAAAATAAAGAGGTTGGGGACATAAACACGATATACAGAGACATTTTATGGTTCCAAATTGAACTTAAAAACAAGTGTATTAGATAACGACCGTCTCAACTTTACTTAATTGTTTATAGGAATTTAATAACTTATCAATAACATGTTTGTCTGTGCTCTGCCCAATTGTAGCCTTATTGTTATTTTCTATTTCTACTTCTAGTTTGTTTTGGTGATTACATTGAGTAGAGGGGAAGACAGCTGGTTTGTAGCACATGCTACTGACTGTTTTTTCTTTGCCTTGTGGTAACTGCTAACTTGTATATTATTTGTTGTTGTTAGATCTCTAACTAGAGGGAAGGTAACTGTCTATCAGAAACTACTGCCAACTCTATATTTTGTTTGCTTGTGTATACTATGGTTTTAAAACCAGTGTATTAATTGAATAACTGAATGTAACCAGTTAATGGGGCTGCCAGTTTATCAAATAGCAAATGCTACTAATTACTCAGCTCTAACTTTAGCAGATGTTCCTGTCTTCTACAGGGAACATAAGTTTGGGAAAGATTCTATCCTATAGCATGTATGGGGTATTAGTTTTAAAATGGAAGGCCAGTTTGAATAATCATCTACTTGAACTAGATTTATTTAATCTATAAAGAGATGTTTGAACATATCACTTTGATCTTAATGATAACAATGCCTAGTTTGGAAGACAGAACTCAAATGTTTTCAGCACTTTTAATGCTGAAAAGAAATATTCATTTAATATTTTAAAGAATCTTGAAATAATAGATATTATATTTGTTACTTGCAGTTAGAATTCTAATAATATCAGGTGTTCATATATGACTGTATTAGACATAAGTGTGTTAGTAATGAGGTCCTACTAAATATCAAGAAAGTGAAGTATGTGGAGAAGCTGTGAAGCTGTAATTCATAAATATATGAAATAAAGCAATGAATTTGTTATTCAAATTATGTTTTTTTAAAGTTAGAAATGCATTTGAATTACAAATGAATTCAACATAAAGTATTATTTATGCACTGAGACCCATTATTGTAAACAAATGAAATCTGTAAAGAAATATTGTAGGTTTCAAAAAGTTTAATTTGTAAGCTATAGTAAGGAAATACAGTGGTACCTCAGTTCTTGAACTTAATCCGTTCCAGAAGGCTTTTCAAAAACCGAATCAATTTTTCCCATAAGAAATACTGTAAATTAAATTAATCTGTTACAGACCTCCAAAATTATGCAGTATGAAGCATTTAGGTAAAATATTGCTTATTTATACCTGTATAATAATACTTACATGCATAAAGTCAACCACAAAACTATAAACACAATTAAAAAAAAAACAATAAATGAAAATTTAACTGCACTTTACCTGTGCTGAGGAGAGCTGATGGCACAAGTGAAACGTGGTGAGGAACATGGAGAGTAGGAGGGTTATTATTGTTTGGAAGTCCAGTCACCTTCCATTAAAATGTCAGGTAACTCTCCTTCTGGGGTTTTTTCTCTTTTGTCTCTTTGCACCGCTACAACTTGCTTGAGACTTGCTGGACCTATTTCTCACTAAAAACTTTATTTTTCTTAAAAACCCTCAGGTTCTCAGAATTGTACACAAGCAAAGGCTTAAGTTTTAAGTCCCCATTTGCATTACTACATAACCGTAGAGTTAGCCTGTCCTTCATTGGATTGTGTCCTAGCAGTGACTTCTCCTCCTTGGTGATGTAAGTCCTCTTTGGAATTTTCTCCCAAAAGAGGCCTGCCTCATCACAGTTGAACACTTGTTGGGGAATAAAGCCCTCAGCTTCTACATAGTCCTTAAATTCCCTAACACATTTATCAGCAGTGTCTTTGTTAGAACTGGCACCCTCGCCACACTGTGTATGCCAGTTCTCTTCCTAAATTTTTCAAACCACCTCCTACTAGCTGTAAAGGCATCACTTGTATCAGCACTCATTCCAGAGGTGTTTTTCAGGAGGTCAGCATGCAACTGCTTTGCTTTCTCACAAATGATGGTCTCGGAAATGCTATCACCAGCTAACTGTTTTTCGTTTATTCAAATCAACAACAGTTTTTCTACCTCTTCCATTGTTTGTGATTTTTGTTTTGTAAGCACTGTCACTCCTTTTGCAACATCAGCTCCTTTGATGACCTCTTTATTTTTCAGTATGGTGCAGACTGTAGACTTTGCCAGACCAAACTGTGTAGCAAGGTCAGACACGCGAACACCATTCTCATACTTTGCTATGAGATCTTTTTTCACCTCTATTGTGGCTCTAACAACTTTTCTTTTTAGTTTGCTGCTTTCATTATCCTTCTTTAACCCCATGGTGGCTTATTTAATCAGAATATTTAGAAGAAAAAGGAGAAAAAAAAAAGCAGATTTTAGCAGGGATGTGGACTGAGCAACAGGTGCTGTTAAAATGTTTTGAACAAGCTTGGCGTAGGTCGAAAATGGTCAAAGGGTCGTTTGGGTCATCAGTTGGGTTATTTCAGGGGTTCGGGCCACAACAGCTTGGTTCGGGAATTGAGTTTATATGTGACAACCGAGACATTTTTTTTCTCAAACAATATGTTTAAAAACCGAATTGTTTGAGGAGGGAGTCATTCGAGAACCAAGGTACTATTGTATTGAAATTTCTGTGTGTATTATATATACTTCACAATAATGTTAAGCCTAATGGTATTTCTATGGTTTGTTTACCTAAGCCTTGCAGAGGGTACAGCCAGTTAAAGTCTGTCATAGATTCTCTTTTCAGTTTCACCTTTGGTGAAGAAGAAAAGAAGTATTTAACCGTATATATAGAAATGTTGAATTGTTGTTAAAATATAAAAGCTGAATTTAAGGAAAGTTATTTTAAAGACAATGTATTTTGAAACAAAAAAGTAAAAACAACTGCCAAGAAACTGTTATGTAAATTATAATATTTCTCTTACTTGTAAATGTGCTTTGAGTAATAAATTTATTTATTTTAAAGAATATTACTGTGATGGTGTTCAGTAAGACTGTGTTAATATTACCATCCTAACAATTTCCTGATGCCTTAAGTTCTAGTGTAACACTACAAAAATTTCAAGGCTGAATGTTTTAAGTTGGATGACCATGATTGTTGTTATACTGATTTCACAAGCTAGAGTAGAAATATAGAAAAATGTTTAATTTAAAAATGCTACGATCTCCACAAACCAGGAACACCATTTTGGATGTCTTGAGGAGGGGACTTTGAGGTTCAGGAGCATTAAGCTCCTAGATAATCCAAACTATTTTAAAAGTTAAAATGTGATAAGCCATGTAATATAAAAGTATTTACTGAGAATACTTTTTGTATGAATTTGTACCATTCAAACAGTTCAGGTACACAATATTTAATACTACCATACGGTTAATAAAGCATCTACCTTATTAGGTCATAATACCTTAACCTAAGTACAGTCTGTTTTAATGTACAGTATATTATTTTATAAATGTATGCATGAAAGCCTGTATTAAAAGGTATGTTTTGACCTTTCAAGGTTTGTAAAACATTGCAATGGTTCCAAGTTAAATAAATTACAAATGACTACCACCACAGCTACCAGTTTATATTTGATTGAAAATCATATCTTTAGATAATCTGTAGAGATGAAATAGAAGATTCATGCATACTTTAAAAATATATAGAGTGATAATCATATTTTTATAATTTATATATAAATAAAAGTACATACTATTCATGTACTTGCTTTTGATACTGCTAATGATACTCATACATATACATTATTCTACTGCAGTCAATTAAAAGAATTACAGGTGACTTAAATACATAATCATAGAGAAAATGTCTCCATATGCTACTTAAATGGCACTCCTGCCACAAGACATTAACATTACCAAAAGTTACCCTCATTTAGCTATATCCTTTATGTCTAAAACAAGTTTTAGAAACTTTTTAATATCAGTTTTAGGTTTGTTATATTTTGTACACTATATAATTAGTAGAATCATACCATGAAGATATTGATTATGTGAAATGTTTTTCACAGTATGTTATTTTGCAAATTGTTAACAACTTTAGCCAAAATATCAAGTTCATTATTTGTTAGATTGTCTTTTATGGTACACGATATTGGATACTTAGCTCTATTGATACTTTTTTATTGGTATATCTGATCCATGTTGATAAGTTAACATGCAGCTTGACATCCTGTTAGAAAAACAAATCTATCATAATTAGACTTTAGTCTGTCTTTTTCTAAATCTTAAGTATGTGTCCTCTTGTTTATCTTCAGAATATAGCACAGAGAAATAGGGGGACTATGTTGTTGATTTCCAAAATAATCTTGTAAAATAAGGTTGGCCCCTAGTGAAACAGCACTAAGTCTTTGAATTTACAACTCAAAAAACAAGATCTTACCCATCCTATCACTTATAATGTTTTTCCATCTTCTAAATCATTCTAGTAGCCCTCTTCTAAAATTTTTGCAATAAGTCAACATTCTTTCTTAGAAAACCAGTTGCTTTACTAATACCTTTTCCTTGTGTTTTTAAGATAATTTTATATTAACGTACATTATTTTACACTTTCTGCAAAATACGGCTAAATTCTCACATCTCTGTAGGTCATAACATATCAGCCCTAGGAAAATATTCTCCTCTGTAGATCTAAACATTTTAACTTAAGAAAAGCACCTATTTTATTAAATCATGATATCTTAATTTTAGAAAAGCATCCCTAAGTGAGAAGAAACTCAAATTAAACTAACAGATTGGTCCTTTGAATTCTCTTCAACCAAAATATCAGAAGTAATTTATATACAACTCCTCACCACTGTATACCTATCTGTGATTTAAGATAATTCAGAGTATAAAAATATAATATAAAAATCTGAGAACTTGTGTGAAGAACTTGCCTATATCAGGCTCCTAACTTAAACTTGTTTGTATTAATTTCAGCAATTGAGCACTGATATCAATCTTTTTTTGTTTCACCACTCCTATAGACCACTTGAAGTAATACTGTCTAAATTCTGTTGATTTGTAACACCTGGATCACATTTCATCTTATTTTTCTATTCTTCAGAGAAAACAAGACCAAGACTTTAAACATCCTGATATTTTAAACATCAAAGAACCAAATACCATTCTAGAGGCCTATCTTTACCTTCTTCACCAATTATTGATATTCTTTCTGTATTAAGAGGACCTAAAGTACATCTGCTACAACAAATGAAGCTTAACTGGAATATTGTATAAGTTATGGTACCTTCCTGCTTTTAAATTAAGAATTTTATTTGTTTACAGCTTAAACACTGAAAGAAATGGGAAAATATTTTTGCTGTTTACATTATTGTTTATCACAGAAGTTAAAATTATTTGCTCTTTTAATTGTATTTAAACTCACATTATAAAATTACCTTATTCTTCTTTTGTACATTATCATCAATGTATCTCAGACAAAAAGTAAATCCTTGTCAAATCTTCATACACTAAGTACACATTTTAAGACTTTCTAGTTCTTGTTATTGACTTGTTTTTTTTTCACATTCTGGGGCACTCATTAAACTAGGCACATTTTTTCTGTTTGGATTTTTCTAGCATTTCAGTGTCATGTTACATAATAAAATCCAGTTTTAATGTACAGTATATCATTTCATAAATGTATGCATGAAGGACTGTATCAAAGGGTATGTTTTGATCTTTGATTTGTAAAACATTAAAATAGTATCAAGCTGAATAATTTACTAGTGACTGACACCATAGATACTGGTTTATATTTGATTGAAAATCATATTTTGTAGATAATCTGTACAAATGAAATGGAAGATTCATGCATATTTTAAAAATATATAGAATGATAATCATATTTTTATAACTTATATAAATCGAAGTACATACTGTTTATGTACTTGCTTTTGATACTGCTAGTAATACTCGTACATTATTTTACTGCAGTCAATTAAAGGAATTACAGGTGACTTTGGGAAAGCAAAGTATTATTAACAGTCAGTGTTCCAAACAGTTAGCAGTCACAATTACAGTATATTGTTGATCAATTAAACATAACAGCAAAACAGGACAGAGTAACAGTTTGGAAGTAAATTGGTGTTTTCAACTATAACAAAAAATTCCTTTTTACACAACATGTAATAATAAACAATGTATTGGAAATTGTAATAGTATACTCAAAGTAAAAGAAGGAGTGGCAGTGTTTGTATGGAAAGGTATCTTATTAAATTAAAGTTGCTTACAGTAGGTACCTAAACTTATTAGTTATCATTTCAACATCAGTGTTTAGTCTTCTGTAGGATGTTAGCTTATAATTTTTTCACATTTATTCCATCATTGTAAGAGTACTATTATGAATAAAACATACACTGAATATCTACTATATGTTTTATTCAACAGACCCTTATTGTAGGTTCCTCCCAGTGTTATGACATGCTGCTCTCGTGCATGCAACAGCACTATATAATATAGAGGTGCTATGTATGAATGATTAGAGGATTTTAATGCAGCAACAACAATTATACAAATCAAAGACTTATCTTCTTCACCTTTTGAAAGTTTAAAAGTATTTTAAAGTTTCCAGCTTGCAAGCAAACATTTGAATACAACTATAGTGGAAGTGTTCTGTTAGAGTTTTCATGATGGAAATTTTAACATTTTTATTTGTGCTGTTTCTGGTTTAATATTTCATTCTCTGACACTCACAAATGTCATTTTGTGGATTTATGTTTCAAATTTAATTTAGTCTTGAAAATAATATGTTCTTTATTGGATGATAAAGCAACTAAATCTGTATGAAAATTATCAAACACTAGCAGTGTATAAATGAATTTTTTAAATTATACATAAATTATCAAATTAGTTGTTTGAGGCTAAATTATCAATGTTAATAAGCAAATGCAACTGTGGTTGACAACATAGCAGAAAATTCCTTAAAGTTGTAATTTTCACAAACATGCAGGAGTAAAAAATATTGAGTATCTACCATTTTGAAAATTCATCTGTCATTGGTAGTGGTACATGTACCACTGATTGATTTACTGTTCCTTAGTGTTAACATCTAGTGTCATTAACTTAAGTCATATTTAAACAGTTATTTTCAAAACACATTTTAGTTGAAATTTTAAGTATCTACAGTTACTGTGACAATAAATCTATTTTCAATTACTTTTACAGGCTGAAAAATAAGAAACTGGACTTAACCTCCAGGAAGAGGACTGTGTTTCTAAATGTTGCATCATTTATCTCAAATGTACAAACTTAAGACATTTTTTACAGTTTGTGTCATCTTTAATATATGATTACTTGGATTTTTGATGTACAGTCCCATTAAGCTCTTTGGGAAGTAGATATGTATCTATGAAACAGTAATGACTAATTGGTAATAATTGTATATTCTGGTTCCTTTTCTGAATATGTAATGACAAATGTTGCAAGAGAAAAGGGACATTGGTATGAATGTTTATTCTTGGAACCTAATTTGTCTTTTTAAAATCTTGTACTTGTGTTCTCTTGTCCTGTTATTTTCACAACATAGCAAAATGAAATGAGTGGCTTTTATCTTAGTGATCCCCTGAATAATGTTTTAAACGTCAATTAAATCATCTTGTACTCATCTTTTCTCTAGAGAAAATAAAATCTTAACCTGTCTCTGTAAACCCTCCCATTGTCCTCACTGCCTTTCTCTAAATTTTTTCCAGTAAGTCAGTATTCTTAGATAAGGAAACCAACACTGTATGCAGTATTCCAAATGAAGCCTGATTTGTATAAAGAAGGAATAATATTTTTAAAATTGTGATGAACATGTAGATAAATATACTAAAATTCTTTTGGGCCTTATTGCTGGTAACAAAGCACTGTTTTGATGGCTTGAGCGACTTTATCGACTACTGTGCTAAAATAACTTTTTTCATTCTTGCTGTTGATTGGGTTCCCATCTATTATAAAACTGTGAAAGTAATAATTTAAAACATGAGAATTAGTATATTATATATATCCTATTCCAATTTGGTAGTTGTGATACACTAAACATGACAAGTATGTAATGGTATTTCAATTTCTTAAGAATCCATGTCACAAAACTGTTTTCTTAAATTATTAAGCTTGAAGTTTACAAATTTAAAAATAGGTTTATTTTGGAAGCATTTTATTTTATTCTTTGTCCTAAAAGAATGTTTAAACTTTAAAAATTAAATTAAAATTTGATTTGAAAGATAAATTATTTGAATGAATCTTGTAAATTTTAATACTGATAGTTCTTTCTGTTTAAGCAGTATTCAAAAGTTGATCTTCTGTGTGTTTGACTGATAGTTTAATGTTGAATCTTATTCAATTGAAATGATTTATGATGCTTCTGTAGTTTCTTTGTTTCAACTGAAAGTAAATAATGAGCATTTTGACATTAAATAAGGGAAGTTGTATAGCTGTCATCAAAGATGTTTTAAAATTAAGTTCTGTTAAAGAAATTTACCTTTATTTAGATATCTTTTCAGTGTTTTATAAAAAAAAATATAATACAGCTTATTGTTTGCTTAAAAATAAATTATAGATTGTAGAAAAATGTTTATATGTTGTGCTATGTTTAAGGAAAGCATTGCTAGGTTAAGTAATACTTACCGAGTACAAATTAATGAGTGGCTTTGAATTTTAATAATGAAAATAAAAAACTGTTCTTTGTTGCATTATTACCTTTTGTTGAAGCTTATTTGAGGAAAACAACTCTATATATGTTTCATAAAAAAAATTACTTGTTTTAATAAGTAAAATATATATGGATAAGGAAATAGTAATTTCATTAATTGTAAATTTGTTGCTTAGTTTTTTTTCTTGTCTTCCTAATTGCTTTTTTTTTTTTAATTTGGCAGGAAAAGTCAGTATTTAATATTTAAAATAGAAAAGCTGAGTAAAACTGATATTAAGGGGAAGTACATAGTAATAGAAATATATTGCTAGAAGTTGTCACAAATGCTAATGTTTAATTTAAATTTTAATGATGTAAAACCAATACAGATTGAGGAAATGTAATTGTGTTTGTAATATTAACACTGTAATACAGTAAACAAAATTGTGAAACTGATGGATGTATCAGGTGCTTTGCTTCTTAATTTATCCATAATTTTTTTTTCAAGTTCCTTGATAATTTTCTATCTTTGTGTTAATGTTAAAGTAGCTTATTCTGTACTTTGTATGATATAATTTGAGAACATGGATTATAGTAATATTAATATTAGAAATCAATAATTGCATGTCATTATAGTTCAGGAATGCCATACTCACTGTTCTTAGAATTTTGCACATAATTCATTAAGTGTCCTGTAAACAGTTAACATTCTGTATTGAATCTGTAAGTGAATTCTTCCTTGTAGATGTTAGATAAGGTTTGCTACAAAAGAAATAAAAGAACACTTGTATATTTGTATGGAAATGTTGAGACATCTTGGAGCTTGTTTATACATTCTTATATAAATAGGCTCCAAGATATCTCAACATTTCCATATAAAAGAAATAAAAGAACACTTGTATATTTGTATGGAAATGTTGAGACATCTTGGAGCCTGTTTATACATTATTTTCATAATACAACTGTACATATAAACAACTGAAAATAAAGCATATGTTCTGCAATTTGAATATTTAAAATTTGTATCCTTAGTAAGTTTGTTTGTGTAATCGGTATTTGTGTTGCTTGTATTATGCACTGACAAATAAATCTAGGTTTGTGCATTAATGTTTTTTATTCTACAAAAGTAATGATTATACCATAGCCTTTGTCTGATTGAAAATGCATTTTTTTTCTTTCTTGACTATTATATTTTATATATATTTACACTGATAAATATTTCAAAATGTATCTGCAATATGTTATCAGGTTTTAGTTTTATTTAGCAACACAAGTCTTCATTCTTACAAATTTTGTGTACTGTGGCTTATTAACTTGTACATATGTGAAATTTGTAACATATTTGCAATTAGAAAAATTCCTAGTAATTATCTATTTCAACATTTACTTATGAATGTAAAATAAGCAGTATATTGAAACTTTGCTGAAACATTAAGTATAAAGAGTATCCAAAAGATAAGTTACACATTGATTAGCTATTATCAAGACTCCTCTTTACACATGTTTTCATATGCAGAATGGACTGTTTAGATGATGACATAGCATAATGGGAGGTGTTGATAACATTTAGGTTTAAAAAACAACAACAAGTCCTCTCTTAGTGTTGCTCCATTGTGATATGCTGACATTTTATCTATTTTTTGATCAATTATTCATACAGAAAAACCTCATATGATGATTTTCATTAAATTTGTCGCCTTCTGGCTAGAGATTCATTTTATGGATGTTGTCAGTAACGTTTTGTTTTATTGAGAAGAATTTGTTCTCAAGATTCTCTGGTCTGATAAGAATGAAATATAGCTTTTCCTCATAAATTGACCACCATAAAAATGGGGACTTAATACAGAGCACCCTGTACTTATAGTTAAATGTGGAGGTGGTTTGATCATGATATGGGAGTGTTTCTAATGATGCAGTAAGTGCAAGAGAGCCAACAACAAGCAATAAACAATGCCAATAACTTTTGGAAACTAATGTAACTCAAGGGTTCTGGTCACCAATTTGTTGGGAGTGTAGTGGATAACGTATACCAAATTGTTCAGTGGTTATCCCATATTTCTCAGAGATGGATGGGCCCTGATATGTGGCTCTCAGAGTATGTATATATACGTAAGTGTGGGAAATGGAATTCCTGGTTTATACATAAACAGCTGTAACATTAGTAGATCTTATAGTGTATACAGGATGCTTGAAGTGCAACTATATCTGACCTAGACTTTATTCCGGCAAATGGAAGTAAACTATGCACGTATGGAGCTATATCTTGGTTATTACGTCTTAGAGGCATTTCTCACAGATTGAAGATAGTTGTGTATGGTAACCTTGGTTATTGCATCAGCACTCATGGGATTGATTTACTGCAGAGCTTATCTTAGTTCTACTTTGCAGCTAGTCAGCAACTGTTCTTTATGAGAGTTAGATTATGTTAGCTAGACCATATACAGGAAGAATGGACTGCACGAGTGTATGTGGGAAAGGAAGTCGTAATTTATCCTTGTGCACTGATGTAAAGTCGTACAAGAAATAAGCTGTTTTATGTTCAGAAAGCAAGCATGAACTTTAACAGTTGTCTGTTTAAGGAGAGAGGAAATTCCAGCTGTTCTACAGTTATGTATGACCAGTTAACTATTTTCATGCTGGAATAGTCATTGACATGGTGAGTGAAGCACACAAATAGCTGAAGCTAGTGGCAACATTAGGGTTTTATCCATTACATCCCAAGTACAGTACTACCAACACAATTAAGTTTGTTACTTAAGAATTGTACCACAATTCTAATGGCAGAAACTCTACAAAAGACTAATTGACTGAACTTGTTGATGTATTTGTGGAACGAGATGGTTGATTGGTTTGAGCAAGTGTCATACTGATAAAGGTGATGTCCATCCAATTAACTCTCCTGAAAAGTTGTGAATATAGCTAGTTCTGGGGTATATTAGATGTTAACGAATGAGACTGTACGATATTTGGAGATTTCTCGGTCATCTTTAGTAGTAAAAGTAGGAAGGTACACTCAAGCCATGTATTGATTTTAGATGAGTGAATGTAATATTTTATATTATCTTTCCTAGGCCCGGCATGGCCAAGCTTGTTGAGGCGTTCGGCTCGTAATCCGAGGGTCGCGGGTTCGAATCCCTATCGCACCAAACATGCTCGCCCTTTCAGTCGTGGGGGCGTTATAATGTGACGGTCAATCCCACTATTCGTTGGTAAAAGAGTAGCCCAAGAGTTGGCGGTGGGTGGTGATGGCAAGCTGCCTTCCCTCTAGTTTTACACTTAAATTAGGGACGGCTAGCGCAGATAGCCCTCGAGTAGCTTTGCGCGAAATTAAAAAACCAAATATATTATCTTTCCACTACCATAAAGAACTGAATGTCTTGATGCATTGAAAAGGGCTTGATGGTTTAGTACATTGTGCCTGATATTAAGATACTGAAAAATCAAGCTGAACGACAACAGTTGACACAAGGTTGCTTTCAGCATAAGAGATGGGTTATTTCAGTTTATCTTCAGGTTACGTAGCCCGTGTAATGTGCCTGCCAATTCTCAGAGGCTAGTGGAGCTTTAGCTGAAAGGATTTCAATGTGAGAAATGTCTGATCTATGTTAATGATGTCTTAGTATTTTGTTACACATTCGACTCTGTGACTGAAAATCTGAAAATGACATTCCAGTAGATAGACTGGAACCAGAAGAATGGGCATGGACGTGGAATTTACTGTTGATATTGTAAGTAGAGGAGGAATCTCCATAGATTATACTAATACAACTGCAGTGCAAAGTTAGTTTCATCCTGTAACCAAGAGAAAGTCTTCACAGCGCTTGCATTGTATTACAACTGGTTTATGGCCAAATTCTAGATCACCACACCATTATAAGTTCTCATAAAAATATGTATTTCACATGAAATGATCGTTAGGAAGCACTAACATTCCTGAAACCTTACATTAAGCATTTCACCTGAAATACATTTCAACTTTATGAAAATTGACAATGGCAAGGTGTGTGTGCATTTTCTCATAGCTAAACTACATTGGCCTATCTGCTGAGCCCATCGAGGGAAATTGAACCCCTGACTTTAGCATTGTAAATCCATAGATTTACCGCTGTATCAGCGGGGGGCCAATAACGTGGTAATATACAAGTTAACCTGAAGAAGGCTTTGGTGGAAGACCCAGTGCGGTAATGTAACTTAATTGTTGGCTCCCAATGCTAGGGCCCAGCATGGACAGATGGTTAAGGCACTTGAGTCGTAATATGACGGTCACTGGTTCGAATACCTGTCACGCCACACATGCTCACCCTTTCAGCCGTGTGGGCGTTATAATGTAACGTTGGTAAAAGAGTAGACCAAGAGTTGGCGGTGGGTAGTGATAACTAGCTGCCTTCCTTCTTGTCTTACACTACTAAATTAGGGACGACTAGCTCAGATAGCCCTCTAGTCGCTTTGCGCGAAATTCAAAACAAAACAAACCCAATGCTAGTGGTAGTGGAATCGGTGCAGGACGAAGTGGAACGTTTTGGTGTGTATGCTAGTTATACACTCATGTTTTTGAAACAGATACTGTACAATAAAGAAGCAAATGCTCAGAGTTGTGAGCTTCTTGAAACACCATCGTGTCAGTGGTTGTTTGGTAAAAAATCCACTATTTGAGTAGATAATACACCATTGAAATAGTTAATGAGATTTAAAACCCCACATGAGATAACAACACTCTAGAAATATTATTTACCTATAATTGTCAATACAATATCATCCGGGATGCAACACAGAATTGTTAATAAGTATTAGATAAGTTCACTAGATAACAGTATATTTTCTCAAAATATCAATTGTAAAGTAGTAATAAATCTTACTAATTGAGCCAATATAAAACGAACAGCCATTGTTAGATATCGAAAACAATGCGTGTATAGTTGTTACTTGCAAAAGGATGATGACCACTACTAGATCACAGAACTGATGCTGAAGAAAAAGTTCTAAACTATACTATATGTTACAGACCAGATTGACGAAATGCAACGTTCTTTAGCACTCACGAAACCTCCCATTTACTCAGGATGACTTGCGATTGTCAGTGATTGGTTATTTTCATTACAACATACGCCAAGCCCTAACCTCTCTATACATATATCGCCTCAACAACCATTGAAGGATACTGGTATTTACATTCTTACGTAACTCATATTAAGCAATGTTCTTCCCAGTTCATAACAGATATTATTCATTTCCAAAAACAACAAAGATGAAATGATAGAGGATCTACTTTAGAGCTTTTCAATCATATGCTCTGCGAAATCTGCTCGTATTCAGATTAAAAAGGAATTCAAAATACATATTACAGTATTTCAAGTAGATAAAAACAGATGATGTACACCACACATTTTCAGCAGCTATCTAGATAATATTTCATAAGATTAGGATAGCTTCAGAGAATTAATTTATTTTTAATTTCATGTAATAAACTAACAGTGCAAAATAATCATCGTAAGTATAATATAACTTTTAAAAGTGTATCTAATTTTGAACATGATCATCCATAAAATTTAAGGAAAATAAATGTAAGTCGTTATTAATAAACTATATCTATCTAGGAAGTTTTAAATGACATTTTAAACTCCTATCGTGTATCTTGTTATCAAGTATCAGTTTTAAACGTTGCCCAAAACCTCTTAGATAGATGCCGTTTGTTAACAACGCTTTTCAATTATTGTGTCTAAACCTTCTCTCAAACAAGAAGCTATTACTTAGAAACACATTAAACGCTAATCATTTGCACTTGAGATCCACATAATCAAAATAAAACGTGTGAATAAACATACGCTGCTGGCCAAAATCTTAAGGCCAATGAACATAACGAAAAAATATACATTTTGCGTTGTTAGACTCAACCACTTATTTGAGTGGAGCTTCGAAAGATGAAAATAAGAAAAGGGAAAATAAAAATAAAAAACTTTTTAGCATTTAATATGGAAAATGTGAACACTATGAAATTAGTTTAAATACTAGCTGGTCAAAAGTTTAAGACCATACCAAAAAAGAAGTCCTAAACAGGGTAGGAAATGCCCAACAAGAGGTCTCAGTAGTGAGTTGCACGACCGTCATTGCGAATAACTTCAAACATTCGCTTTGGCATGGTCGATATAAGCGTTTGCAGAAGGCTGGCTGGAATGTCATTCCAAGTGGTGAAGATGGCTTCACGAAGATCATGCACAATTTGGAATTGATGTCCATTTCTATAAACTTCCCTTGCCATCCATCTCCAACCATTTTCAATGGAGTTCAGTTTGGGCGAAGACGCTGGATGATCCAAAGGAATCACGTTATTCGCCATGAAAAACGTCCTTTGTACTGCGAGCATTGTGGATTGCAGCGTTGTCCTGCTGAAAGATCCAGTCATTTCCACACAAACGAGGGCCTTCCATCAATAAGGATGCTCTCTCCAACATGCCAATGCAGCCAGCTGCTGTTTGACGCCTCTGTATAACCTGAAGCTCCATTGTTCCATGGAAGGAGAAAGCACCCCAGATTAGGATAGAACCTCCTCCACTGTGTCGTGTAGAAAATGTCTCCGGTGGGATATCCTTATCGTGCCAGTAACGTTGGAAGCCATCTGTTCTCATCAGAGAACAAAACCTTCATACACTTTTCTACATCCCATTTTTGGTGCTTCTCAGCAAAGTTTAACCGAGCTGTTTCGTGGTGTGGAAAGAGGCGTGACCTTTGAAACCGTTTACGGTTTTTAAAGCCTTTTTCTCGTAGATGGCGTCTTATTGTTCTTGAGCTGCATTCTGCGACCGTAAGGACCTTAATCTGGTTCGATGATCGCCTGGTGTCTTGCCGGACAACCCATTGAATTCTCCTGTTCAACGCCGGGGAAATTTTCTTGGGCCGACCACTTGAAATTCTTGTTCCGTATCCCTCAGGGTCTTTTAAGAAATTTGCAACAGCAGTTTTACTGCGCCCATCTCACCAGCGATGGCACGTTGAGAGAGACCTTGCTTTTGCAGCTCGACAATTCTGCCACGTTCAAACTCTGTCAACTTTTTAGTCTTTGCCATGTTTTTACCCAATGTAACACAGATGTCAGTGGGAGATGTTGACAACGCTAATGCTTGAACACAAATGACTAAATTTCGTTATTCGTTGTTAAAGAGTAGCCCAAGAGTTGGCGGTGGGTGGTGATGACTAGCTGCCTTCCCTCTAGTCTTACACTGCTAAATTAGGGACGGCTAGCACAGATAGCCCTCGAGTAGCTTTGTGCGAAATTTCCAAACAAACAAACAAACAAACAAAACTAAATTTCGTTACGTGTTTACCGATTAACGCTTCGTTTCAGCATGGTCTTAAACTTTTAGCCTAAATACTAGCTGGTTTTTTTTTATTTTCTCTTTTCTTATTTTCATCTTTCGAAGCTCTTCTCAGATAAGTGGCTGAGTCTAACAACGCAAAATACATATTTTTTCGTTATGTTTATTGGCCTTAAGATTTTGGCCAGCAATGTATATATAATTATTTTATAAGTATCCTCCCAGTGGCAGAGCGGTATATGTCTGAAATTGTACAGCTAGAAACCGGATTTCGATAACCGTTGTGGGCAAACACAGACAACCCATTGTGTTGCTTTGTGCTTAACTTCAAACAAACAATGTTGTAAATATATTTTATTTTATTTTTTAATTTAGATGTTTACGAGAGAAAGCACAGTATGTTAAAATCAAGGAAGTTTTTAAAAATAGTTCAAGAATACCTGGAATATCGGTGAATTTTAATAATCGAAGGACTATAAAATATCTAGAAATAATGCTACATTATAAAGTTGAGAATCAATGAAGCTTTGGAATAATTTTCAGTTCGTTCAGGAATTAAAATAGTAGATAAGTATTCGGAACAGTGTTAGTTATAACGTGCATACAATTGATTGGTTAATTAACCGTGAAATTTTACAAAAAGGTTATCTGTATGTTTATCATAGTACAATGAGCAAGTAAATTTCTGTTGAAAGCGAAAGAGTTATTTGTGAACTTAGGCCTACCACTATGCACAAGTGATAGTATCTAGTTACAAACTTTAATGAAAGAAATAAACTAATTTGTTATCATTATGCAGACTGGATTTCACATTATTTTCCCTAAATAATAAATTTGAAAAAAACAACAAAAACTGTTCAATAATAATATATTTGCAACAGTTGTAAGTATTTGTGCATTTACAGAAACCCACATCTTATATAGAAGCATTTCACTTATCTATACTATTTATTAGTAATATTTTATGAACTCAAACAGTTCAGAACGAAGAATACTGAATGATTAGTTAGAAAGGTTCAGTTAATTAGGTAAAAACATCAAATGTAAATCTACATTAATTATGAAAGAAATACTTTATTATTATTATTAAACATATACCGTAAGCACTAACATCAGAAATAAGAAAATATTTGTAATACCTGATACAAGAAAATGTGGAGTTTTAGAAGTCATAGGTTATGTACTTATTATATATAAGAAAGCTAAAATAGTTATTTAATATCAATTTTACGAGCTACAAAAAAAACTGTGCACTACAGTGGTCTTTTTAGCTTGATTACTTGTGTGTTTCAGAGATTTTCGCGCCAAGCTACACAGGGTCTGTCTACGAACAGACATTTCTCAGTTAGAGCTGATAAACTAGACGTAAGTCAGCTATTACATTCTGACTGAAGGGTAGAATTTGATCAAATTTTTATAAGTTTGTTTTTTGGAATTTCGCACAAAGCAACTCGAGGGCTATCTGTGCTAGCCGTCCCTAATTTAGCAGTGTAAGACTAGAGGGAAGGCAGCTAGTCATCACCACCCACCGCCAACTCTTGGACTACTCTTTTACCAACGAATAGTGGGATTGACCGTCACATTATAACGCCCCCACGGCTGGGAGGGCGAGCATGTTTTGGCGCGACTCGGGCGCGAACCCGCGACCCTCAGATTACGAAGCGCACGCCTTAACGCGCTAGGCCATTCCAGGCCTCAAATTTTTATAATGTAACCACAGCTCCAAAATGCAAAGTGCATTTTTATGATAAGGTGTCGCAAACTATGAATTATTTTATTCACAGTACAAATGTAATACGTAGGCATACTATATTTTTCTTTTCCCTTTGTTTTGTAAAGTGAATTTTAAATTTTAAATGTATGTAATTTTGACACGGAACATTTGTCAAGAAAGAAGTTAAATTTCTTTCACCCTGCCACCAGGGGCAGAACTCACAACACTAGAAACTGGGTTTTGACACACAGATAGCCTATTGTGTAGCTTTGTGCTTAACTTCAAAACAAACAAAAACACTCCCCAATTTCTTCTTTTCGTGTCTTTGAATAAATAATAATAAATATTCAAACTTTGTTTTATATTCAGTCTCTTTGTTTTATAATTCATTTAAAGTCGGAGACTTTAGTTTAACCCTGCATAACATTTTATATCGAATTTCTTGTTATTCTGCCGAACTTACCCAATTATTCCGAAGAAAAATCCAAGAACCTGACAATAACAAACAAGTCAAGCCTAAACCTTCTTTTATAACTTTTGTTCATGTTATTAAACACCTTTTCAGAGATAGTATTTTGTATTCTTCTTCTTCTATTCAGCCAATACAATGATCGTATTTGAAGAGCTTTTTCCACAGTTAAGAGTTATTGTGAAAAAGTAACTTTATTTTATGTTTAAAATATCTGTTACGATGTAAATAAATATCGGGTGCAAAAAAGGTGCTCTTGACAATTAACATAATTTTAATAATCGAAATATAGATATTAGAGCCAGTTTTAACATCTTATAACATGGGTATCGAGGCACGTTTGTACAATGCTTAGATTATAATTTCACAAACTTTCATAAAACTAATACTTGTTAAATAAAATAATAAAAAAGTATTTTATTTCTACACTGAAAGAGAATAGAAAAAAATAATTAAGTAAAGAAAATATCAAACTATTAAATGAAGCATTAACTGTAACAACTGTGTTGTTTTAAGCGCAAAAGCTAATTTTGATTTCAAGTTTAATGAAGGTCAGATGCACATCAGGTTAAACAGTTAGACAATGACCAGCCCAAAGGTTTGTGTTGTTAAGCGTAAAATTACATAATGGGCTGTGCTCATCACGAGTGTCAAAACCCAGTTTATAGAGAAATTATCCCTCAGATTTACTGCTGAACCACTGCGGGGGATAGGGAAACGATTAAAATAAAGAGGTTGGGGACATAAACACGATATACAGACACATTTTATGGTTCCAAATTGAACTTAAAAACAAGTGTATTAGATAACGACCGTCTCAACTTTACTTAATTGTTTATAGGAATTTAATGACTTATCAATAACATAAATATAAAACAATATACCTTTGAATAACTTTCTAATCAGTCAAGTGCGTGAGATTTAGAAGTTTCATACTAAACAACTCTGACCAAATTAGCGGATAAAACAAACATATTAAATGGGCTTGTTGATAATTCTGGGAAATGGTATTATAGAATGAGCAAAATTTCTTACTTAGGTTTTCCAATTGGATAACCTAAGTAAGAATTTTCGAATTCTAATAACACGAATGCAAGAATTGTCTCTGGTAATGACTTTCTATGTAATGTGCAGGAAGTACGTCGTTGGGTTACTTAAAACAAATGGTAGTTTTGGCCTTATAAACGCTGACTGCGAAGTTTTCTTTTTTAAAGTAGCGCTTCCTTCATCAAAATTTTAAAATATATCAGTTTTTAACCATTAAAAAAGTTCCTTGTATACAGTTAACATTATAATGACGTGATTTGAAGGAAAAAGATAAGAAATTACGTGATGGGAAGATTTTTGAAATTCTGAGAAAATAATTATTTTTTAAATTAATGCTTAAAAGTTCTTGAAATTAAGAAAAGAGTGCATTTTGCTAACCTAGAATTCGAATAATAGCAACTAATTTAAAATAGTTTTAAACTGAAAAGTTGTACAAAAAACGATCCTGAACTCGTACGAGATAACTGATCGTTTTGTTTTTCATTTGCTTGGTAAAATTTATAAAAAAAACACCTATTATTTAAAGTGTTAGATATACACCAATATTTTTTAACTTAAACAAGTTGTTTGTAAGTGTTAACTTATAATCTTCATGAATCCTTGCCTACCACAATTCACAGTGGTTTGGTTTTTTGGAATTTCGCGCAAAGCTACACGTGGGCTATCTGCGCTAGCCGTCCCTAATTTAGCAGTGTAAGACTAGAGGGAAGGCAGCTAGTCATCATTACCCACCGCCACCTCTTGGGCTACTTTTTTACCAACGAATAGTGGGATTGACCGTTACATTATAATGCCTCCACGGCTGAAAGGGCGAACATGTTTGGTGTGACAGCGATTCGAATCCGCGACCCTCAGATTACGAGTCGAATGCCTTAACCACCTCGCCATACTGGGTCCCAATTCATAGTGACTTGTGGTAATAAAATTCTGTTTAGTTTGAAATGAAGTTTGATATGATGGTTCACGCTTTTTTGCTGTGTCATATGTCATAAACTATTATAGATAGAAAGGAAATTTCTCTGCCTTGTTTTTGAAGGGGTTTGAAGTGTATACAAGTCGTTACCCATTTGTTTGTGGAACATTTATGCAAGGTAGAAACGTTTACAACTCATTACTGTAGTGACATAGAACATAAAATGATAACAAGAAGTTTTAACTTAAAGTTTGAGGCAATAAAAATTCAGTTTTGTAAATAAGCACAATAATAAAGAATTTATATTTTGCACAGTATCACAAATTCAGCTGTAACTATTACTTATGTTTTCCTTGAAATAATATTCATAGATCATTTATCTAATTCATTGGTGAGGTATTTTACTTTTTTTTCTTGGTACAGAATGGCTGAAATATAATTTTGTTTCTATGATACTGATGATTTATTGGTTGCAAAATCAAATATATTTTCATCATTGCAAGTGACACGTGTGCATGAGGACGTCAGCAGAAGACTGTATTTGAATGTAATAAATTCCGTACACACACATATAAAACACAAACATAAAGGGCGGTGATTTATGAAGTTGACTTTTGACAAATAACTGATGTTTCAAATGGCAAGAAATATTACTATTGGATCATTTGAATTATTGGTGCAAATGAAATGTTACACCGTGTTTTTTTTCTTCACACCAGCCACCAGATTTCCCATCTGCTGAACTACTAAAATATGTAATATACATATACAGAGTGTGTGTTTGGCAAAATAGGTAATCATCATTTTCGGCAAATGCTTATAATGAAGGCAACTTATTTATAAGATATAGAACGTAGATTTCAACACAAGGTTCCCCTATAGCTTTCATTAATCAAAATACCTATATACATAGCAGATATTCCACTAAATAAATTTGTAAAAAATATGTGAAAGAATATTCAAAACACAAATTTACTGATAATCTTATTAGCGTTAGTTATTATATATTGCTACATATAAACAACAGAATGTTCTGATTAGTCTTTATAGACTGTGTTTCATACTTTTGTCTACTGAGTAAAAAATGTTTATTCATTTTTGAAAAGCTCACCATCTTAATAGTATGGTATGGCATAGTGTGGTATGCATTGCAGACACAACATATTTTTTATCCCTATGTTTAATATATAATTTTGCAAGATTGTAGTTCACTCAGGTTTATGTAATTTTAACTTAGAATATCGATCAAGAAAGTAGCTTGAAACCTAGTTACCGATTGTTTTGAGTCATTTATCTATGGTGTCACTTGTGCCTTATTGTGGGAAAAGACTTATATAAAGTTGTTCATATTGTGTGAAAATAGAGAGTATTGTTTTCACTTTCAGGTCAGATAATCCATTGAAGATATAATTATCATTACTTTTCAATCACGAGGGTAATGCACGCCCCCTTAAAAAATAATATTATATTTTTTGAGTATATAATTCAAAGTTTTCTCTGTTTGGGACAGATTTTACACAGTTTGTGATAGATGCAGATACAGAGAGGTCTCGCGAGTAAAGGTGTAGCTCTTAGTGAATACGTGTTTCTAATTGTCCTTTTTTTTACTTGAATTTGATTAAATATTGATTGATTTTGTTATATATTGTATCTAGCCTATTTTACTTCTTTAGGTTCAGTTAAAACCAAACATTCCAGTTTCTCTCCGTGATACATTTTTATCAGATCTGTTGCTATTCAGGAGAATATACCCAATTACTTTAAAAGACATCAATGTACCCAAACCAATCATACAGTGCCACGCCAACATAATTCCTATAAAAATACAGATAGCCATATTTTTCCCATCAACAGAGTGATAATTCATTCAAGGTGCTATAATATATGTATTTCATATGATCAAACTTATAAAAAGAATTTGACTACTTTATTCTACAGATTGAGGCGACATTTTGTATTTCATTAAGCACTCTGTTGATAAAGAAACCCATCCAGATAGAAAACTCATACTGTTCAAAAGTAGTGTTAAGTAGTTCAGGGTATGTTAACAGGTACGATAGTCCAGTACAGATGTTGCCAACAAACTACGTGTAAGTGTTGGTGTAAATGTTACTTTCACAAAGTTGTAAGAGGGTGTTCCTTATAGGTGCATACAAATTCAAATTGCATGTAGCAGGGGAAGGATCCTATACATCCCATCCAACATACATAAAATACAAAAAGCGTACTTAGTGTAAATGAGGAAGAAGGAAAGAACATTTTTTTTCTTCTACAAATGTTCTACATCGTAATACATGAAGCTTCTCTCGGCATATGTTAATAGTGTTTTAATGTTATATAAATAAGGTTAATGATATTTAAGATCTTTATGATGTTAATTCAGTATCATGTCTCCGCAGAGGGAAGCCATATGCGATCGGTGACGTATTTAATCCCTAAGTATTTGATTCACGGTGAAGTTATGGTCATTTCAATTATACCCCTGATATTTATGTACTCGTGGATCTTTACCTTATGCTAGATTTCTCATTTGCTTATCATGCTTGAGGCACGACTTGCTGCAGATCTCCTTGTGCTTATTAACATGAAACGGCTTCAATGAGTACTTATCATTTAAAACTCGACTGTTTAGAAGAAATACAACCAAACCATAAGCCTAATTTGCCATCACACTTTAAATAATAGCCAGATGATTAAGGCGTTTGACTTGCAATCTGAGGCTCGTATGTTCGAATCACCATCACACCAAATATGCTCGCCCTTTTAACTGTGGAGGCGTTATAATATGACGATCAATCCCACTATTCGTTGGTAAAAGAGTAGCCCAAGAGTTGGCGGTGGGTGGTGATGACTAGCTGCCTTCCCTCTAGTCTTACACTGCTAAATTAGGGACGGCTAGCGCATATAGCTTTGTTTGTTTGTTTGTTTGGGAATTTCGCACAAAGCTACTCAAGGGCTATCTGTGCTAGCCGTCCCTAATTTAGCAGTGTAAGACTAGAGGGAAGGCAGCTAGTCATCACCCCCCAATGCCAACTCTTGGGCTACTCTTTTACCAACGAATAGTGGGATTGACCGTCACATTATACACCCCCACGGCTGGGAGGGCGAGCATGTTTAGCGCGACGCGGGTGCGAACCCGCGACCCTCGGATTACGAGTCGCACGCCTTACGCGCTAGGCCATGCCGGGCCACGCGCATATAGCACTCGTGTTGCTTTGCGTGAAATTCAAACCAAAACAACTCTATTACCATTTATATCTTATTGAATGGAAAAACAACATAAATTTCAGACACTAACTATTATATTCCCCTCGAGTAGCTTTGCGCGAAATTCAAAATAACAAATAACAAATTATTAACATGAAACGGCTTCAATGAGTAGTTCTCATTTAAAACTCGACTGTTTAGAAGAAATACAACCAAACCAAAAGCCTAATTTCCTATCACACTTTATATAATAGCCAGATGATTAAGGCGTTTGACTTGCAATCTGAGGCTCGTATGTTCGAATCCCTGTCCCACCAAATATTCTCGCTCTTTAGGCCAAGATGGCGTTGTAAGTGACGGTCAGTCTCACTATTCATTGGTAAAATAGTAGCCCAACAGTTGGTTGTGGATGGTGGTGACTGTTTGCTTTCCCTCTAGTCTTTCACTGCTAAATTAGGGGCGTCTAGCGTAGATAGCCTTTGTGTAGCATTGCACAAAATTCAAAACAAACTAAAGTAAACGATGGTATGAATATGTTGGAGGAGGATATTCTTTATAAATAAATTCAAACTGATCGTTGCAGAGAGAAGAACTTTATCCATTGCTGTCAATGTACAAAAAGCGCTAAGCTTAAGTGAAAAATTAAAATGTTCAGGTTCCTGAAAGTGATATAACAGTAGTACCTGAAACTTCTCCCGAAATTTAATTTGACGCCTGTTAATACTATTTGGAATACTACTTAACTAGACTTTAAGTTATTCTTTTTCTGCAATAAAATATAGAGCCAATGAACATAATAGTAGAATTTAGGACAGCAATGGGTTCTGAAGCTACCAACTTTCGAGAGCAACGATCTCATCCATAAAGAGAAGTTGTGGTTACGCAAGAGAACCCTTTGACCCAAAAAGCAATTATGCTGAGGTGGGCATACTTTATATTACCATTAACAAGATAATAAACAAGAACCTGAAGTTGATTTAAGTTCAAAAGATTATAACAGTTTACAATTTTACAAACACACTCTAAAACCAAAAGTTTGTTTTTATGAGAAAGATGACTAAAAAACTGTAATCATAACAATTCTGTTCTATCGAATATTTACCAGTTTCTCCAATGCAACACAAAGGTGTAGTTTTCCACCTTGGGTGTGCAGGTTCTGTAGAAGAAATGTTTGTTCAGAGTTGAGGTCGAGATTGACTGGGTTGACCTTCACGGAAGCCTGTGATATAATTACAGTTTGCTATATTTTTTGTTTTGTTTTTTAATTTCGCGCAAAGCTACTCGAGGGCTATCTGCGCTAGCCGTCCCTAATTTAGTGGTATAAGACTAGAGGGAAGGCAGCTTGTCATCACCACCCGCCGCCAACTCTTGGGCTACTCCTTTACCAACGAATAGTGGGATTGACCGTTACATTATAACGCCCACACGGTTGAAAGGGCGAGCATGTTTGGTGCGACGGGGATTGCAACCCCGACCTTCAGATCACGAGTCGAACGCCTTAACCCACCTAATCATACCGGGCCCAGTTTGTTATAGTAGCTCGTAACTATAATCACCAAACTGAGCACAAATGAATATGAAGGAAGTGACTTGAAAGTACACATCGGACCCGGAACGTCATTCCTATGAAGTACAAATAGTCCTAAATTTATATAGTTTAAAATATTAAAGTAATTTATGTCCAAACGTGTTAAACATATACCCACGTTGGTGCTTTCATCCGACAACACATATGAGATCATAAAAAAAAAAAAATTAATAAACATCCCAACCTTATTGAAAAATATTGGTATTGGTATTTTTAACTTTACGACATTTTAAGTTCACATTTGTTACAATCAGGTTTCTCAGTGGAACAGCAGTAAGTTTACGGACTTATAACGATAAAATATACGGTCCGATTTCCACGGTAGACACAGTAGATAACCCAACGTGGCTTTGTTTTAAAGAAAAAAAAAATCTAAAATCAGATCGGAGGCTCCTTAGATTCACATATAACCGTCCATAACTTTCAGTTGCTGATCGAAGTGAAGGTAACCAATTAGCAATGCCCGCTGTCATAAGGGCTCTACAGATCTGTGCCGAAAGAAGGGATAGACTGTCACTCTTATAATGAAGCCACAGATGAAAGGGCGTAAGTTTTCAACAGCATTATACCTTTCGTTTCATATCTCAGTAAGTTAAATACTAGCCCATGCCCGACTCTCATGATGGAAAAATGGAATTTATAGATTTCACATTGAAAAATTAATTTACATCATAGATAGTTGAATAAAATTTCAAATGTAATTTGGTTTTCTTTCTAAATAAATTTCTGTTCTTCTGGCATCAACTTTATAAGTAAATTAGGAATAAACCCAAGTCAATAGACGTGCTTATAAAGTTGATGCCAGAAGAACATAAATTTATTTAGAAAGAAAACCAAATTACATTTGATATGTTATTCAAATATCTACGACACTGGTATTATATAAGGGCACAGAAACCGTTGGGTTAGATTCCCTATAATGATTTATCCAATCATTTTTTTTTTCTAAAGCTTTCATTACATTTTTCTTACTGAATGTTATATTATTTGATGGTCAATTAGTTCTACATTAGTTTTAAATAAAGAGGTAGTGCTGCGGTTGATCATTGCTAATTCGTTGTAGGTTATATATTACAAATAAAGCAACGAACTGAATCCCCTGCAAACTGCATAAACTGAAACGCACGTATTATACTTACATAAGCAAGCACGTAACGAAAATTATTTCCCTACTTTTTTGTACTTTAACTGGTTGGCAGCGATTCTGCTAGGCGCTTGAACTGTGTATCAAACCATAATTTATTTTACGATGTATCGGTTGCCACCTAGCCCGGCATTGCCAAGCGTGTTAAGGAGTACGACTCGTAATCTGAGGCTCGCATCCCCGTCGTTCCAAACATGCTCGCCCTTTCAGCCGTGGGGGCGTTATAATGTGACGGTCAATCCCACTATTCGTTGGTAAAAGAGTAGCCCAAGAGTTGGTGGTGGGTGGTGATGACTAGCTGCCTGATTACTAGATGAGTAGCTTTGCACGAAATTCAACAAACAAATAAACCTTCGCGCAAAGCCACATAGAAAACTCGTCTGACCAAACGGTGGCATTAGACTGTCGTTATAATAATGCACCCACGACCCCAAGACAAGGAGCGCAATTTTTTTCGCGGAAGTGATATGTGAACTAAGGATTCCCATATTCAGTGTTTGGCTGCGCTAACCACTAGCCCACGACCAGCTCCATAGCCACATATATTGTGTAATTTTTTACTAGGTATGCTCCAAGTTCAAATCAGTTTTACAACCTAATACATGATTATACCCTTTGGCGAGGTTGCCACTTTTTGTTGTTTTTTTCATCTACTTTTTAGTAATAATACAGTGCTATGCCAACGTGTTCACGGACAACACAAATACTTCATCATCCATACTAGAAAACGTAATTATGTGCATGAATATGTATTGGTAGATCTAACCGGTTCCATGATGTAATAATGACTACGCGTAATGCAACGGTGTTAAAAATCACAAAGCAACTTAAAAAGTATAGAACTAATAGTTTTACTCTCAATTTTTTTTCATCTTCTGGAAATGTACAGTTTGTGTGTTTGTGTGTTTTGAATTTCGCACAAAGCTACTCGATAGCTATCTGTGCTAGCCGTCCCTAATTTAGCAGTGTAAGACTAGAGGGAAGGCAGCTAGTCATCACCACCCACCTCCAACTCTTGGGCTACTCTTTTACCAACGAATAGTGGGATTGACCGTCACATTATAACGCCCCCACGGCTGAAAGGGCGAGCATGTTTGGCGCGACCAGGATTCGAATCCGCGACCCTCAGATTACGAGTCGCACGCCTTAACACGCTTGGCCATGCCGGGCCAAATGTACAGTTAAACCACGCTATCGTTTCAATATTTGTTTATCAGAATTAGAACCGACCAACTTGCCAATTTTCTATAGGAATGACTAAACCAATTGAGTTGTTTGGATGAACTGTCATGCTTACAATGCATATTTAGTAAGTTGTTGATATTGAGGTTTCCTGACGATGTATAGTCCAACCCGAATTGCAGACAACCAAGAACAAGTGGAAAATTTGTCCTGCATTACAACGACTTGTACAACATACAAAGTATTATCGTTCATGTAGTTATTTTGACGTTTCTTAACCGATATTAAACCTTGTCTCAGACACGAATAAAGACTTTTGTCAGTTTTGTTTTCAGTTAGTTTCTTTGTTGTTTACGAATGTCTCGAGAGTATGAATACTTTAAGAAGACAAGTATGCGAAAATTTATTCAAATTATTTGATTTTAATGAGGTACCACGTGCTTGTAACAAGATGAATAGCCATTGACTGTAATTGCTATCTAAGGATTTTAAGCAGTTATTTCAGTGTCTTTAAACACAAAACTACACAATGAACACAATAAAAACTCGATCAATAGGCTTATAAGTTTCAAGCTAACGAATTAAATTTTGTCGTTTTTGGTAATTTATAAATAATTGTTAATCGTAAATGCACTGCATCCGTAGGCGTTGGAGCTTCATGTGGACATCGCATAAATAATTAAGTAGAAATGACTGCAGTCGACAAACTTAGAGTTTCTAATTTCAGAACGTCAGAAGTCTGACAATTGAAATCTTTTAAGCCTTCGACAGATACATTTGCCACAAATAACTCTGACAGAAATTTTCCAAAATTAATTAGGTATTTGCTTTGAATGTAAGAACTATGTAAAATAACCATAGTCTTCAGAAATGTTTCTGTGCAGTAAAACTTTTGGGAAGAAAAACGTTATAGGACCTATTAACAATAATAATCCTTGATAAAATAAAATTGGAGTTAGTTTTAGTAAAATTAAAAATAAAAATAAAAATAACGACAATGGGATATGGTTTAAAAATTCCGATAGCGCAAAGCGTTGATATCAGCGTCATCAAGAACAAGATGAAAATACGAATAAAAAACTGTAACTGGAAATCCAAGTTTTGTGATATTGGAGTAGTTAATGTATAAGAATGCATCAGCATATCTGCTAATAGTAAACTTCAACTTTGAGAACAATAGGGTTTTTATTATTACCATTATGTGCTTTTCTTGATTTTCTCTCTTCTTTTTTTTTTCAGTATTAAAATAATTCATATTTTATGTAACTTATGTGGTTGATCTTCAAATGCATGACAAGAGGTATTTTTAGCCTTACTCCCTAATTCATGGCCTGTTAATCTTAGGTAAAAATAGTGGCAACCCTGACAAGTAAGTTTCCTTAAACTTACTCCTATGTAACAATACATGATAAAATGTTTACAAAAGTCACCAATAGTGACTGTTCTACCGGGAGGAACCTAACTTCCTTCATGAAGGTAGGTAATCTAAATGCCATATCTCAGCATGTAAATAGTTAGTTAAGATATTTTCAGAACGATGAAAATCATAAAATGAGAGCTGATTTATTAATAACATAAATAGTCTTTATATTTTCTCAAGAAATAAGATGCTATAATCAGGTGTGAGTTAGACATTGCATCGTCATGTTACACTTTATCAGTGATTTTAACTATCGGTTTGTTAACTGAACGAAATTTGAATCACGGGTTTACTTACTTTTCTATCTCCTAGTAGTTGATTATAAATACGATTTTCCTCAGACTAAGTTTTTATTAGTCATACTACGCTTTACAGTAAAGCCGCATCAACTAATCCCACCAAGGGGAATCGAATCTCTGATTGTAGCATTGTAAATCCGTAGACTTACCGCTGCACTAGGGGGGGCTGTTGTAGAACGGTAGATATATCCGTATACACATTTTATTTGTTCCTCCACGAAACATATTTCGGGAAGATATCATTTTGCAAATATTTAATTTCGTAGAAAAAATAGGTTTAATTTAAATAATAGTTTGAAAATAAATTTAGGCTCGTCTATTCGTAATACTAATTATTGCGTAATTCCATTTATTCCACCCGACCGTTGGACAGGCCAGTACCGTTACGATAGACTTTAATGTGGATATTTATAAGACAGAAAAAATTAAAATAAATATTCACACGGTTAAATCACTGAATGATATAGAGTGAAACGTCACGAAGCTGAGAAGCGGGTAACCTCGTTGTCTTCCCTGGACGACGTAAAACGTACAACAGAACATTTAGGACAGCAGCAAGCTAAGCCAGTCCGAAGTTGCTTATTTGCAAAGTGAAGACTACTTTCTCGAAAAACCCGCCGATCTAAAGCGTCATTACTATGAAGCTGAGCATATCTCTTTGTACCGTTAACAAGGTAATAGGACAGAATTTGAGATCCCCGCTAGTACAGCGCTAAGTCTACGGATTTACAACTCCAAAATGAGGGGTTCGATTCCTCTCGGAGCTCTCATTAGATAGTCCAGTGTGGCTTTTTTATAAGAAAACACAAACACACGCAAACAGCGGTTTCTGGATAAAGTACAAACCTAGAATTTCCCTTTTGTTCATACACCCTTCAAGTGTCCCAGCGCCAATGGACCCTTGTGCCTTTGTTTTTTATAAGTCAAGTGTTGTACTGTAAACCGACGTTTACAAATAGCGGACAATCTATAGTGTCAGTTTGTCAAATTCTATGGTATAATACTGTCTATTCATTTTTCGCAAGAGCTTTTTACTATAGAAAGGAAGTATCACCCAGTAATGTGTTATACTGACAATTAAACTGAGAACAGTAGAGATGTAAATGCGATTAATCTCAGTATTATCATGAAAGTTGTAAAATTAACAACGATTATGAACAGTGATTCTTGTCTTATGTAACATTACGCCCATTTCACATTAACTATACAAATTAACAGCGATTCTTGTCTTATGTAATATTACGCCCGTTTCACATTAACTATACAAATTAACAACGATTATGAACAACTATTCTTGTCTTATGTAACATTACGTCTGTTTCACATTAACTATACAAAACTGCTTCCTGTTTCTTTTGATACTCTAATAAATGTAGTTTATGTAAGAAAACAAAAACAAGAAGGGTTTAATATACTGTTTAATCATTTACGGTCAGAAACGACTCAAATATAAATTAGAGGTCCTTGAACTCTATAATTCTGTGTAAGATTCTTCGAAGCGAAGACAACTTTACAACTTACATTCATTCTATGTAATTAATTTTTGTTTGCATTGAGAGATATACAAATAGTGGAGAGTTTTACACATAACTTATATTTTACTCTTGTTTCTTGTTTATTTTTAAAATTGATGTTTCATTACAGCAAGGAATAACTTGATGGAACTGGCGCTAGTCAAAAGTTGGCCTATATTTCGTCATACCGCGAGGGATGTGGTGTTGTGAACGAAAAAAACACATTTACGTAAGACCAAAGGCTCTATTGGGTGCTACTATTTTCACGGCCATTGCATAATTACTACAAATGTTGAGTCACTTCTCACCAGCTACATCTGAATACTTTAAAAACACAGACACATTTAAACAGACGATTGCCAAAAGATTCTAATAAAAAACTGATATAAACTATGAAGCTGACTTCGTAACTAGTAGAGTGTTGGGGTGTGTGTAGTACAGCGGTCAAGTGTTAAAACTTCCTTTATTTCAGTAGCTAGCTCTCTAACCATCAGCAACTAGGTATGTATATTATTTTAAATCTTCGTAATACAAATTATAAACATACTAACATCGATGAATTGTCAGTCATTTTTACAGTATTTTTTTAGGTTTGAAAACATACTTATTCGACATTTGGAAATTCACTCGTTGACTTCAGCATTTTCTGATTGAAAAACTCAACTTATTTTTACTGTTTCCTCAATATAACTTAGTCTGTATGACAATTGACATATAATATCATTATTTATTCCCCGTGCGGACGTTATAACGCTACGGTCAATTCCACTATTCTTGATAAAGGAGTAGTCCAAGAGTTGAATGTGGTGGTATCGACTAACTGCCTTCTTTTCCTGCAATTACTGTTTAAGAACGGCTTGTGCACATAACAATGGAGTAGCATGTGTAATATTCAAAACAAATATCCATATCCCTTTATTTATATTACAAAGTATATCTGTTACACGCATGTTGTGGAGAACTTGTTAAAAAGTTATGTCAAGTATTCTTTGTTAAAATATATTTTCTATATCGTGATCGAAAAGACCCGTTAACTTTTTTTATTTAGGTGAGAATACGTAGTTTCTGCCAAAGGAAATGAGATTCCAGTTGTGGTTGTCGTTGTAATGTGCAGATATGGTCTTTACTCTCGTTTTCGTATTCTATAGTTTACCAAACCAGTGTAATGACGTTTGAACAAAAATAGTTTTAATAGTCGTATATAGATTTTTACAGAGAAAATAGAAGTATGAAACACAAAGATGATTTCTGGTTAGAAAAAAGAACTTTTTTTCAAATTAATATGAGGTTTAAAACAGCTGAACACTATATTCTAAGCAACTGAAAATGCTTCGTAGTATATACAGTTTAAATAAAGTAATAGTACTTAGCGTTAAATATTATTATAATAAAATTACAAAGATTAGTGCGAAATCACATTCGAACATACCTGGGTGTAGTCCAAGACCTCATTATTAAAAATAAAAAAATCCTATAAATAGCCTTATTTTCAAACCACGATTATGATGAAACCCACATATACGAGGATGCGTGAGTGATTTAGTTTTAATTTCTCTGTTTCTTAGCTTTATCATACTGAGAAGCTAATGACAGCAAGTAGTGTTCACAGAGCTATTAGTATTTCTCAAGTGTATCACTGACCTTCGCTGTCTTCAGGAGTTCGAACTCATATTATTGAAAATAACTCGAAATAGTGAGAAATTCAAATCGTTCTAGCTTTATTTAATGTGTGTGCTTAGAAAAACTGTTTTTTTTTTTTTATTTCAGAAAAGACTTATAACTTATCATGTAAAACGCCATAGAAGTTTAAAGAGATATGTTTAGTTAACTAGAAAAGAAAATCAAATATTTTCACTATAAAGATGTCCTTTTTTTTTCTATTTTATTATCTAATACACATATGAATATATATAATAATATTTTATCAACTTCTAGAAACTTAACTACGTATCATGTTTCGCGGGACGTAATTAAAAAAACAAAATGTATTTTTTCATACATGAAAACAAATGCATTTTACAAATCTGGGAAGCAACTTGTATGTAGTTTTCATACACTAAACTGGTATTTTGTTGTTACCGAAACAAGATTGGTTGAACTTTGTACATACACACACACACATCTTTATGCGCGTGCATATCCTTTTTTTTTTTAATACCAGGCATAACAAAAAAAATCATAACTTGATGAACCATATCAGCCCCACTGGTAGGGACAACAAATTAAATTATGTTTCTACAGTTGAGGTTATTGTGTTTCAAAATAAGCTTGCAGACGTATTAGATAAACTCTTGACCAGTTGATGGTGGGTTGAAATTATGTTGAATGTAATTTTATCACTCCTATATATTGATAATTTACGAGCAGGTTAAGCGTAGTCACCGTTGTTGGGAAGTATTATCTTAATTATAACTTCGTATATTTTAAAAAATAAGGAAAGTTAGATGATTGTTTTTTTTCTTCTAGTCCAGTAATTTAACAAATGCATACAAATTAAAGTTTCAATATTGATATACACGTAATTTATAGCAGGCACTTTATTGATTTAAAAATATATTTTCCTCATTAATGTACAGTAAAGTATTTCGCATCGCAATTGGTTATGCAATTTTTTTGAATTATTAATAAACAACAAAAAATACAACATATATATATATATAAATATACAGGGTGTTTGGAAAGTCACTGTGCACTTATATATTTATTAACAGACATGTTTCAATATAGAATACAGAAGGTAAATATGAATGACAATTATAAACAATATTGA